>NC_134358.1:552030308-552195308 GCF_048569485.1 Anomaloglossus baeobatrachus | reverse complement strand
ACAATGAGCTCCCAATGCTGCCCCCTCTTATTCTGAGTCCTTACACTCCCCCCACCCAATCGATTTTGTCATTGCACTATCCCTCATCCCTTGTCCTCTGTCTCTAGCATTAGCCCCTCTCTCCCACTCCCCCAGCATCAGCCTCTCTCCCCCAGCATCAGCCTCTATCTTCCCTCAGCATCAGCCTCTCTTCCTCAGTCTCAGCCTTTGCCTCCCCCCAGCCTCAGCCTGCCCCAGTCTCCGCCTCAGCCTCCCTCCAGTCTCAGCCTCAGCCTCCCTCCAGTCTCAGCCTCAGCCTCCCTCAAGTCTCAGCCTCCCTCCAGTCTCAGCCTCAGCCTCCCTCCAGTCTCAGCCTCAGCCTCCCTCCAGCCTCCCCCCAGTCTCTGCCTTTGCCTCCCTCCAGCCTCCCCTCCAGTCTCTGCCTCTGCCTCCCTCCAGCCTCCCCCCAGTCTCAGCCTCAGCCTCCCTCCAGTCTCAGCCTCCCTCCAGCCTCCCCCCAGTCTCAGCCTCAGTCTCCCTCTGCCTCCCTCCAGCCTCCCCCCAGTCTCTGCCTCTGCCTCCCTCCAGCCTCCCCCCCAGTCTCTGCCTCTGCCTCCCTCCAGCCTCCCCCCAGTCTCTGGCTCTGCCTCCCTCCAGCCTCCCCCCAGTCTAAGCCTCTGCCTCTCTCAAGCCTCCCCCCAGTCTCAGCCTCTGCCTCCCTCCAGCCTCTCCCCAGTCTCTGCCTCTGCCTCCCTCCAGCCTCCCCCTAGTCTCTGCCTCTGCCTCCCTCCAGCCTCCCCCAGTCTCAGCCTCTGCCTCCCTCCAGCCTCGCCACAGTCTCAGCCTCTGCCTCCCTCCAGTCTCAGCCTCTGCCTCCCTCCAACCTCCCCCCAGTCTCAGCCTCTGCCTCCCTCCAGCCTCCCCCAGTCTCTGCCTCTGCCTCCCTCCAGCCTCCCCCCAGTCTCTGCCTCTGCCTCCCTCCAGCCTCCCCCCAGTCTCAGCCTCTGCCTCTCTCCAGCCTCCCCCCAGTCTCAGCCTCTGCCTCCCTCCAGCCTCCCCCCAGTCTCTGCCTCTGCCTCCCTCCAGCCTCCCCCCAGTCTCTGCCTCTGCCTCCCTCCAGACTCCCCCAGTCTCAGCCTCTGCCTCCCTCCAGCCTCCCCACAGTCTCAGCCTCTGCCTCCCTCCAGTCTCAGCCTCTGCCTCCCTCCAGCCTCCCCCCAGTCTCAGCCTCTGCCTCCCTCCAGTCTCAGCCTCTGCCTCCCTCCAGTCTCTGCCTCTGCCTCCTCCAGCCTCCCCCCAGTCTCTGCCTCTGCCTCCCTCCAGCCTCCCCCCAGTCTCTGCCTCCCT
This sequence comes from Anomaloglossus baeobatrachus, assembly GCF_048569485.1. Taxonomy (NCBI): domain Eukaryota; kingdom Metazoa; phylum Chordata; class Amphibia; order Anura; family Aromobatidae; genus Anomaloglossus; species Anomaloglossus baeobatrachus. The sequence continues at coordinate 552,193,982 of NC_134358.1, read as the reverse complement.
CCAGCCTCCCCCCAGTCTCTGCCTCCCTCCAGCCTCCCCCCAGTCTCTGCCTCCCTCCAGCCTCCCCCCAGTCTCTGCCTCTGCCTCCCTCCAGCCTCCCCACAGTCTCTGCCTCTGCCTCCCTCCAGTCTCCCCCCAGTCTCAGCCTCTGCCTCCCTCCAGCCTCCCCCCAGTCTCTGCCTCCCTCCAGCCTCCCCCCAGTCTCAGCCTCTGCCTCTCTCCAGCCTCCCCCCAGTCTCAGCCTCTGCCTCCCTCCAGCCTCCCCCCAGTCTCTGCCTCTGCCTCCCTCCAGCCTCCCCCCAGTCTCTGCCTCTGCCTCCCTCCAGCCTCCCCCAGTCTCAGCCTCTGCCTCCCTCCAGCCTCCCCACAGTCTCAGCCTCTGCCTCCCTCCAGTCTCAGCCTCTGCCTCCCTCCAGCCTCCCCCCAGTCTCAGCCTCTGCCTCTCTCCAGTCTCAGCCTCTGCCTCCCTCCAGCCTCCCCCCAGTCTCAGCCACTGCCTCCCTCCAGTCTCAGCCTCTGCCTCCCTCCAGCCTCCCCCCAGTCTCAGCCTCTGCCTCCCTCCAGCCTCCCCCCAGTCTCAGCCTCTGCCTCCCTCCAGCCTCCCCCCAGTCTCAGCCTCTGCCTCCCTCCAGTATCTGCCTTTGCCGCCTCCCCCCCCCGCATGCGCAGATCTCCGGTCTGCATTAGAGACACTCCCACGCTCCTTATGAATCCACTTACCTGCTCCAGTGCCCGCCGCCATCTTCCTGGCTCACGTGAGTATCCTCTTCTGACACCGGCTTCCATCACGGCGTCCTCCGCGGCGTCCTGCTGTGAGCTCTGCATGTGACGTCCACACAGCAGTGGACGCAGCACAGAGGAAGGAGCTGATTGGCGCGCGCCTGTGACCCCGGAAGTGCAGGCGCCGGCAGTTCCGGGGTCAATCAGCTCCCTGTGCTCGGCGGCCACAAAAAAAAAATGTAAAAAAAAAAAAAAAAAAAAAAATTTTTTTTTTTTTTTTTTTGCTGCCAGAAGGTGCCGCCCCTCACAATCTGCCGCCCTAGGCACCGGACCACGGGTGCCTAATGGTAAATACGGCCCTGCTTCTCAGAATGGGTAAATAACATTATTCTGGCTCGTTTGACTTGTATCCTTGAATTTTGCCCAGTTTCTCCTCTTCTCTATCTCTACTATCTCTATTGTTTGGAGACAATACAGAATCAAGCTGTTTTTTCCCAGAGTGAATGATAAGATCAGAGGACAGGAGAAAAGAAGTGGCTCATAGGTGGAGAAAGGAGCAGAATTTTCTGATAATACATATTACAAAGTTTCTTCTATTCACATGCACTATTGATTTATGCAAAGTTTGTTGAAACTACAGCGCCTGTGTAACATATTCCTCTTTGCCTTTTGATCCTGATGTTATGAGCATCAATGTATTAAAGCTTTGTATGATTTGCTGAAGAGACGGATGAGCGGATTCAGCATAAAACATCTGTTCTCTTTGCTTCAATAATAAAGGTAAAAACCAGTGTCAACAATTCTGGAAATTTGATCTCTGAAATATTACTCTGCCGCCGAGGCTGGTCCGGACGGTACATCGCTCTTCTTCCAATATCCAGCTGGGTCACAATGACATTAAATCCAGAGCCCAAGAAAAAGGTTATTTATTTGCAAACTGAGCTTACACTTAATGAACAGTAGATTTTTATGTTGTCTATCACAGTCCTGTTCTTAGGAATTGTTTCCCTTCTCTCTTGTGTTGAGACCCATGAAAAGTCCTACAATAGAGCAAATCTCCGAAATATGTTCTAGGGACCAAGATTGTGCAAATGGATCTTTTCTGGTGGCAGTGATCATCCGACTGTGGCATGAAAAAAATCTGATCTGAAACGCGTTGCTCTTTTACAGTCGAATCAAAAATCTGAAGCCTGAAGAAGGGTTCAGTACCGATCCTCCAAGATGCCTGATCATGCTCGGGTACTCGGTACTTGTAACTAGTGATGAGCGGGCACTACCATGCTCGGGTGCTCAGTACTCGTAACTAGTGATGAGCGGGCACTACCATGCTCGGGTGCTCGGTACTCGTAACTAGTGATGAGCGGGCACTACCATGCTCGGGTGCTCAGTACTCGTAACTAGTGATGAGCGGGCACTACCATGCTCGGGTGCTCGGTACTCGTAACTAGTGATGAGAGAGCACTACCATGCTCGGGTACTCGGTACTGGTAACTAGTGATGAGCGGGCACTACCATGCTCGGGTGCTCGGTACTCATAACTAGTGATGAGTGGGCACTACCATGCTCGGGTGCTCAGTACTGGTAACTAGTGATGAGTGAGCACTACCATGCTCAGGTGCTCAGTACTTGTAACTAGTGATGAGCGGGCACTACCTTGCTCGGGTGCTCTGTACTCGTAACTACTGATGAGCGGGCACTACCATGCTCGGGTGCTCAGTACTGGTAACTAGTGATGAGCGGGCACTACCATGCTCGGGTGCTCTGTACTCCTAACTAGTGATGAGCGGGCACTACCATGCTCGGGTGATCAGTACTGGTAACTAGTGATGAGCGAGCACTACCATGCTCGGGTGCTCAGTACTCGTAACTAGTGATGAGCGGGCACTACCATGCTCGGGTGCTCGGTACTCGTAACTAGTGATGAGCGGGCACTGCCATGCTCGAGTGCTCTGTACTCATAACTAGTGATGAGTGGGCACTACCATGCTCGAGTGCTCAGTACTGGTAACTAGTGATGAGTGAGCACTACCATGCTCGGGTGCTCAGTACTCGTAACTACTGATGAGCGGGCACTACCATGCTCAGGTGCTCAGTACTTGTAACTAGTGATGAGCGGGCACTACCTTGCTCGGGTGCTCTGTACTCGTAACTACTGATGAGCGGGCACTACCATGCTCGGGTGCTCTGTACTCCTAACTAGTGATGAGTGGGCACTACCATGCTCGGGTGCTCTGTACTTGTAACTAGTGATGAGCGGGCACTACCATGCTCGGGTGCTCAGTACTGGTAACTAGTGATGAGCGGGCACTACCATGCTCGGGTGCTCTGTACTGGTAACTAGTGATGAGCGGGCACTACCATGCTCGGGTGCTCAGTACTGGTAACTAGTGATGAGCGGGCACTACCATGCTCGGGTGCTCAGTACTGGTAACTAGTGATGAGCGGGCACTACCATGCTCGGGTGCTCAGTACTGGTAACTAGTGATGAGCGGGCACTACCATGCTCGGGTGCTCTGTACTCCTAACTAGTGATGAGTGGGCACTACCATGCTCGGGTGCTCTGTACTTGTAACTAGTGATGAGCGGGCACTACCATGCTCGGGTGCTCAGTACTGGTAACTAGTGATGAGCGGGCACTACCATGCTCGGGTGCTCTGTACTGGTAACTAGTGATGAGTGGGCACTACCATGCTCAGGTGCTCTGTACTCGTAACTAGTGATGAGTGGGCACTACCATGCTCAGGTACTCAGTACTGGTAACTAGTGATGAGTGGGCACTACCATGCTCGGGTGCTCTGTACTCGTAACTAGCGATGAGTGGGCACTACCATGCTCAGGTGCTCAGTACTGGTAACTAGTGATGAGCGGGCACTACCATGCTCGGGTGCTCTGTACTCGTAACTACTGATGAGCGGGCACTACCATGCTCGGGTGCTCTGTACTCGTAACTAGTGATGAGCGGGCACTACCATGCTCGGGTGCTCTGTACTCGTAACTAGTGATGAGCGGGCACTACCATGCTCGGGTGCTCAGTACTTGTAACTAGTGATGAGCGAGCACTACCATGCTCGGGTGCTCAGTACTTGTAACTAGTGATGAGTGGGCACTACCATGCTCGGGTGCTCTGTACTCGTAACTAGTGATGAGCGGGCACTACCATGCTCGGGTGCTCAGTACTTGTAACTAGTGATGAGCGGGCACTACCATGCTCGGGTGCTCTGTACTCGTAACTACTGATGAGCGGGCACTACCATGCTCGGGTGCTCTGTACTCGTAACTACTGATGAGCGGGCACTACCATGCTCGGGTGCTCTGTACTCGTAACTAGTGATGAGCGGGCACTACCATGCTCGGGTGCTCTGTACTCGTAACTACTGATGAGCGGGCACTACCATGAGAAAACGCGAACTTGCGTCCGAACACCGAACTTGGACTTCACAGTCATGGGATGGGGGGGGCTGTAAAATAAAGAATATCGTTAATAAACATTGTCATTATACTTACAGGACCCGCGACGCGTCCTGCAGACTCTGTCTCCCGCCGCTGCTTCCGTGTCCGATCATCGCTGTGCCATCCTGGTAACCACCGCTGACGATAGGACCTTCTGTGACATCATAGCCATGTGACCAGTCACGTGTGAAGGTTGTATTACCTCGTTGCTTACAGACCGGTCACATGACTATGACGTCATTAAAGGTCCTGTCGGTGTCAGAGTATCTTGCCGGTACTTGGTGCTCGCCCAAGCATTTCAGTACTCGGTATACTTGGCGAGATGCTCGGGTACATGCTCGTCTTCCCGTCCCTGCATGTTTGTGCTCTTTACAGAGTCAGCCCACATGCAGGGATTGGCTCCCACAGCCGGTGATGAATAACGGCGCCGGGAATCAGGAGATCGAAGATCACTGTTGCTATAGTAACCCACTCGTTAGGTTACTATGGCAACGGTGGCAGCGGTGACGTCACAGCTTACCAACCCGCAGCCTCTGCTCGATTACACAGCACGGGGAGCAGCAGCATTCTACCCCCCCATGGTGTCTCATATAGCAGAGCTAGATCGGTGACAGAAGACCAGGATCGTGGAGGGGTGAGAGAGAGTTATAAAGATGGAGTCCCTAAGTGTGTCTGTGTATTTATTTCTAATAAAATATTTTTTCTCTGTGTAGTGTCTTTTTTTAACCCTTTATTGGAGATTCTTAATGGCCGAGTCAAATTTGGCCTGACATTAAAAATCTCGGGCTTAATACCAGCTGGTAACACAAAGCTGGTATTAACCCCTTATTACCCAGTGTGCAACCCGCCACCAGGGCCGCTGAAAGAGTTAGATACAGCGCCAGAAGATGGCACTTCTATAAAAGTGCCATTTTCTGGGGCAGCTGCGGACTGCAATTCTGGGGCCAGAAAGCTTGGACCACCCTGCGCTGAAGATTCAAATCCTCAGCTGCTTAGTTGTACCTGGCTGGACACAAAAATTGGGCGAAGCCCAAGTAATTATTTCATTAAATTCATGAAATAATTAAAAAAGGGCTTGCCTATATTTTTGGTTTCCTGCTGGGTACAAATAGGCAGCTGGGGGTTGGAAGCCACCCATACCTGCCTGCTGTACCTGGATAGCATACAAAAATATGGCAAAGACCACGTTATTTTTTTTTTTAAAGCTTTCTGGCAATAAACTTAAAAAAAAAAAAAAAGGGCTTCCCTGGATTTTCCATTGCCAGTTAAGGTAACACCAAGCAGTTGGGGTTAGCAGCCAGTAGCTGCTTGGAATACCCTTAGCTAGCAATAACATATAAAATAAATTTTATATATAAAACATATAAAATAATCTAAATAACATAAAAAAGAGAAAAAAAAAAAAGGGCTTCCCTGTATTTTGATTGCCAGTCGGGTAAAGCCAGGAAGCTGGGGGCTGTGATTTTCGACAGCCTGGAGCCGCCCCTGGAAATGGCACATTGTTGCTTAGCACCATTTCCAGGCGTATTACCCAGCTCGCTCAGCGGCCCTGATGGCGGTGGCATGCTGGGAAATAAAGGGGTTAATACCAGCTTTGTATTGTCAGATGGTACTAAGCCCGAAATTCATGATGTCACGCCAAATTCGACATGGCTTCCATGAATTTCCAGGAAACAGTAAAAAAACATAACACAGAGAAACATTTTTTTATTAGAAATAAAGCAAAAAAAAAAGAATTTAGAGACTTCATTTTTATTATAAAAAAATCCTTAGTCTGACGTAATCCACAGTGACAGCAATGTCAACTCTGCTTCATCACTGTGCACAGACACTGTCTATACAGAGTGAGAAGCACAGAGAGCCATGTCAGCTCTGCTTCATCACTGTGCACAGACACTGTCTATACAGAGTGAGAAGCACAGAGAGCCATGTCAGCTCTGCTTCATCACTGTGCACAGACACTGTCTATACAGAGTGAGAAGCACAGAGAGCCATGTCAGCTCTGCTACATCATTCTGCACAGAGCGATGAAGCAGAGGCTGACAGTGAGGTGATGATTGCACTTGCGTCTCGCATTGCATCACCCCGCTCTCAGGACAGGAGCCCCTCAGCTGCATGCAAATGAACGCAGCTGACCCGCTGTTGTCGGGAGATTGTGCGCCGTAATGTGATGACACTTGCATCACAGCGCACCAGGACTTGACGTCATACTCACGTGACCAATCTGTAGCCAATGAGATAATACAACATTCACATGTGACTGGTCACATGGCTATGACGTCACGGAAGATTCTATCGTCAGCGGTGGTTACCGGGAATGCATAGCTATGATCGGACGCGGAAGCAGTGGCGGGAGACAGAGTCTGCAGGAAGCGTCGCGGGACCTGTAAGTGTGATCATAATGTTTTTTAATAACGTGCTTTTTTTTTTACAGCCCCTGACGCGAACTGTAACACGAGCTTCCCGAGAAAGCTCGTGTTCTGGGTCGTGTGCACAAACACCATATGTTCGGTACGGAGCCTGAAATTTACAGTTTGGGTTCGCCCATCCCTAGTCACATCCATTTGAGCATCTGACTGCCCGTTATGATTACCAAATACCCAAGCATGGTAGAGCCCGCTCATCACTCGCAATGTATTAAAAAGAGTTGTCTTTTAGCAGGACCTGTATTCCAATAGGCCCCTTCTTTTCGGGCACACCAGCTATGTGCCAGCTGCTGCATTCGTTGGTGACTTGCCAGGTAACGTGCATGCGTCTTGTTGTAACTTATAGGTGCATGATACCTGTTTGCCGGGCGTGAGACTGAGGCCTGAGGCGCTCTCCTCCTGATGTGGGAGTGATAGGCGTCGGATTACCCCTTTATTATCAGAAAACGAACCTACACTTTGGAATTTGCACCAGGCAGAAGTAAGGAACGATTCCTCCTCTGCAGCTGCTCTTTATTTCCTCCACGTCTGACTCATTTTCCTCAGTACTTCAGGTGACAGGCCTGTGCCGAGCGCCAGTAATTACAGTATAATGCTCTAAGTGACACTAATTGAGCATCTCACACCGGGGAAAATGAGAGTTTATCCTGGCAGAAAAGAAGCGGTAACTGGGCCTAGGACTCCATTAACAATCTGCAATAACTTGAAAATCACTTTATACGTAGTACATGTAGCTGACGTTTGTTACAATGTATCAGTTTGGACTAAAATTCAGTCCTGGCATTTGAAAGCACACAGGCCCATGCCCACTCCACTCCCAACACAGGCCCTTGCCCACTCCACTCCCCACACAGGCCCATGCCCACTCCACTCCCCACACAAGCCTATGCCCACTCCACTCCCCACACAGGCCCATGCCCACTCCACTCCCAACACAGGCCCATGCCCACTCCACTCCCCTCACAGGCTCTTGCCCACTCCACTCCCCACACAGGCCCATGCCCACTCAACCAAAAACATCCAAATGACCCTGATCAAAAGTTCACACACCCTGATGATTTTGACCTGATACCATGCACAGAAGTTGGCACAAATGGGTTTGAATGGCTAATAAAGGTAACATCCTCACCTGTGACCTGTTTGCTTGTAATCAGTGTGTGCATAAAAGCAGAGTGATTTTCTGGGATCCAGACAGACTCTTGCGTCTTTCATCCAGCCACTGCCATTTTTGGATTGTGAGTCATGGGGAAACGGATCAACGGATATATGGGAAAAGATAGTTGAACTGTATAAAACAGGAAAGGGATACACAAAGATATCCAAGGAATTGATAACACCAGTCAGCAGTGTTCAATCTGTGATTAACAAATGGAAAATCAGGAGCTCTGTAAAAACCAAACCACGATCAGGTAGACCAACAATAATTTCGGCCACAACTGCCAGGAAAAATGTTCGGGATGCAAAGAGAAACCCACAAATAACATCATCTGAAATACAGGAGTCACTGAAAACTAGCGGTGTGGCTGTTTCCAGATGCACAATAAGAAAGCACTTGAAAAAAAAATGGGCTGCATGGTTGAGTTGAAAGAAGAAAGCCATTACTGCGCAAATGCCATAAAGTATCTCTCCTATAATACGCCAAACAGCACAGAGACAAGCCTCCAAACGTCTAGAACAAGGAAATTTGAAGTGATGTGACCAAACTTGAACTTTTTGGACACAACCATAAACCTTACATTTGGAGAGGTGTCAACAAGGCCTATGATGAAAGGAACACCATTCCTATTGTAAAGCATGGAGGTGAATCCCTGATGATGTGGGGATGTGTGAGCTACAAAGGCACAGGAAACTTGGTCAGAGTTGAAGAAAAGATGAATGCAGCACGTAATCAGCAAATACTGGAGGCAAATTTGCACTCATCAGCCCGGAAGCTGGGCATGGGATGTACTTGGACTCTCCAACATGAGAATGATACAAAACACAAGGCCAAGTCGACCTGTCATTGGCTACAGCAGAACAAAGTGAAGGTTCTGGAGTGGCCATCTCAGTCTCCTGACCTCAATATCATTGAGCCACTCTGTAGAGAACTCAAGTGCGAAGTTCAGCGCAGTTCATGCAAGAAAGCCCAGGAATTTACAGGAACTGGAGGCTTTTTGCCAAGAAGAATGGGCAGCTTTACCATCTGAGAAAATAAACAGCCTCATCCACAACTACCACAAAAGACTTCAAGCTGTCATTGATGTTAGAAGGGGCAATACAGGGTATTAAGAACTGGGGCGTGAGAATACAATATATTTTTCTATATGCTTTTTATAACCAAGCTTTTTTTTGTATATGAGTAACAAGATGAAGTCTGCCAATTATGTCGAATACAAGGGAACAGAATGAAAATGTTGATAATGATGATTGTCTGCATAAATTTGGATTTGTCCCAAGTGGGCTATGTGATAAGCACTTTGCGATGGCTGAAGAGGAAGCCAAATCCCAAATATGGACAAACATCACAGGCTTTCTGCAAATGCTTATAATATAACCAATAGCATACTTGGGAATTTTGCTAAAAGATTAACCCACTATTGCTCTATAAAAATGCTTTGTAACAATAAAGCAAGTCACATGTGCACCTTCACTGAGAAGGAATTTATACCAGCAGTTTTGTGTGGTCTGAATTTCTCTGCCGGCGCTCAGTGACCTTCAATTTCAGAGTACAGCAGACATTCAGAAGAAGGAGAAGAAGAAGGAGATTTCCCGAAACTGTGAAATTCTCCTTAACAGGGGTGTGTGAACTTTTGATCAGGGTCATTTGGATGTTTTTGGTTGTCATTATGATTTAAAAAGAGAAAACAATGACATAGATTGACAATAAATGGCTTCACCCGACCACTAGCCATGAGTGAGAAAAAGATTTCGTGTTATCATTTACCGTATATTCTCTGAAAAAAGGCCAAGAAAGCCAAAAAATCTGCTGGGGTGTGTAAACTTTTAAGCACAATTGTATAATGAGTCATTTATGTCTATTATTTATTTATATATAATGTCTTACATTGACACATCACTATTAACCTTGCTATTTATGTTCATATAGCCTGACAGTGACAATACAATTTGTTAAGTGTTCTTATCCAGGTATTGTACAATTTTTTGACGCCTGTTGTTTCCAGACAACTTTTCTGTCATATCTAATATATAAAGCTGAATGTGTGTATGTGTGTGTGTGTGTGTGTGTGTGTGTGTGTGTGTATGTATGTCCGGGATTGGCATCCACACCGTCGCAGCTACAGCCACAAAATTTTGCACACTCACACTTCTGGACCCCGAGAGCGTCATAGGCTATGTTTTGAGGGGAAATTTTAACCCCGCTCTTTACAGTTATTCAACAAAAAACCTGCCTCCATTAAAGCGAATGGAGCTGGGAGCCACGGTGCAGCCAGAACTTCAGAAGAATGCGGGCCACGCCCTTATATGGAATGTTGGCGTGTCACAATGCAGCCAGGGAAAGAGACAGACACAGAGCCACGCCCTTATATGGAATGTTGGCGTGTCACAATGCAGCCGGGGAAAGAGACAGACACAGAGCCACGCCCTTATATGGAATGTTGGCATGTCACAATGCAGCCAGGGAAAGAGACAGACACAGACAGGGAAAGAGGCAGACACAGACAGGGTAAGAAACAGACATAGACAGGGTAAGAGACAGACACAAAGAGACAGACACAGACAAAGAGACAGACTGACAGGGAAAGAGACAGACGGGGAAAGAGAGGGAAAGAGAGAGACAGGTTAAGAGACAGACACAAACAGGTAAAGAGACAGACACAGACAAAGAGACAGACAGACACAGGGAAACAGACAGACAGGGAAAGAGAGGGAAAGAGACAGATAGAGAAAGTGAGGGAAAGAGACAGACAGGGAAAGAGACAGACACAGACAAAGAGACAGACAGACACAGGGAAACAGACAGACAGGGAAAGAGAGGGAAAGAGACAGATAGAGAAAGAGAGGGAAAGAGACAGACAGGTAAAGAGACAGACACAGACAAAGAGACAGACAGACACAGGGAAACAGACAGACAGGGAAAGAGAGGGAAAGAGACAGATAGAGAAAGAGAGGGAAAGAGACAGACAGGGAAAGAGACAGACAGGGAAAGTGACAGAGATAGATAGACAGATAGACAAGGAAAGAGATAGATAGACAGACAGACAGGGAAAGAGATTGAGACAGATGGAGAAAGAGACAGAGACAGTCAGAGACAGACAGGGAAAGAGACAGACAGACAAAGAGATAGAGAGAGACAGAGAGATATATACAGACGGGGAGACAGACAGAGAATGGGAGAGAAACAGAGAGACAGTTACTATCCCAGGCGTTAATACATTCTATCCCGGGAATGTTAATACATTCTATTTTGTTAACAACAGTTATTAACCCGAGCAAAGCCGGGTAGTACAGCTAGTAATATAATAAAGTTTATAAGTATTTGTCAGACCTTTGTTTGGTTTTTCTTCCTTCTTGGTTTTACAGCAGAACAGTGAGTGCAGCTCTGGAGTATAATAATACATGGTACTGTATAACGTATGATGAATAGATAAGGAATGTAAGATATTCACAAAGTTACTCACATTTTATATAAATGCAGAAAGTAGAGTGTACTTTAAGCTTTATCAAAGACTTGTCTGCAGTCAATAACAAGTCTTTGGGTTTAGAGTTGAATTGACCTTAAATATCGTATTTAAAAATGTGAAATTCGAGTATTTTTGCTTTTGTTTTTTAACATTGAAATAGTTTTTCTAAAAGCTTTTGGTGGAGCCTTTGTCGGGCTTTAGTTCAATGTGTAACAAAGAGCTTTCTTCGTGTATAGACGGGAGACGGCTCCTGAGATTCCGATCCTGAAAACTGCGGAGAGCGAACGCACAGCAGATAATGGCGGCGACTCCGCAGATGTTAATTTATGCTCTTTTGTCCAGGTCTACGTATCGTTAGTCGGTCGGGTTCATTAGTGTTTGTTTTTCTTTAGTTATAATGAAATATCTCAGCTGCTTTGTTTTTCAAAGAAAATATTATAAAAAAAATAAAATAAAAAGTAAAATGAACGTAGAATATGCCAAATGCTTCTAATTGTTCCCATGTCCAATCACAATGGCTGTTTACTTGAATTTTCTGATAGGGTTTGAGTGTCTGGGAACAGGGGTGGTCCGGAGAGACTAAAATAATATTATAAGAATGTATATATTTTGCATAGCAGCCAGAGATACCACCATTAATAGCATTATTTGCATCCATGTGCTATATATATATATATATGTGTGATTCTCTGTTATCTGATATTAAATTACATTTTATATGCTGCGTTATTGCTATGTAGTATTATTGTTACGTCACCACCGGAGTCCGCTCCATCGACTTCTGCTCCGATCGCCAGGCGACGCCGTGTTCCTGCCGTGGATGGTGCTGGTGATGGGAGTCGATGCCGGTGGCGCTGGTGGGCGCAGGCTCCGTTCATCCACTGTTCTGGGTTTCCTGGGGATCTGCAGTGCCACTGGCTGACTGTAGGTGGCGGGTGTCTCTCAGCTGAGGTACCATCATTCAGCTACAGCCAATGGGACGACACCACACCCTTCTTAATTCCCCTCCTGTCTGCTGACCTCTGCCAGAGATAGTTCTGAAAATTCTGGCTCCTGTTTCGTCCTGTGATTTCGTGTGCTGATTACCGCTTGTTTCCTGACTACCCTTCTCCCTGCTGTTTTTGTACCTCGCTGTCCGTTCCGGTTTTGACCTCTGCTCCGTTTTCTGATTACGCCCTTGCCTGCCGATTCTGTCCTTGTTCCGCAATTCCTGGTTTGACCCTGCCTGACGACTACTCTCATCGGACTGCAGCCTTCCACAGGTAGTGATCTCCAGGTCCCCGTGTAATTCCAAATCCCTGTATAGAGGTTAAGGGGTTTCAGGGTTTTCGGGGTCCTGCTTGGTGAGGGGCTTCCCTCTAGTTTGTCCATTACAGCCAGTCTGAGTCTGTGGATCCAGGCAGGGGTTACAATTATGCCTTGTAGTTAGATATGTTTGGCAATCCGATACTGGTTTTCATTGATGTTATTTAGTATATACAGTACGTAATGGTAAAAAATTGCAACAAATGTGCAAAATATATATATAATATTCTACAAGAGTGTCATATACACCCTGATCAAAAATTATTATTTTAGTGTAAATTCTGGATAGTGATTTAGTAGTTTGAGTTACTGCTAAAGGCCTCTTTCACACGTCCGTGCCGCCGATACGTGTGTGGTCAGTTTTCTCACGTACCGGAGACACGGGCACACGTAGACCCATTAAAATCAATGGGTCTGCGTTCACGTGCACATTCTGACATGGACCGTGTGTACATGTGTAGCATACGTGTGCCCGTGTGCTCCACACGCAGACATGTCCCCGTTTTGTCCGGCATCACGGGTGTCACACGGAACGCAAACGGGTCACACGTAACACAAATGGACCACACGGATGTGTTCCGTGTGACACGCACCGGAGAAAAGACATGTGTCTGTGTGAAAAAAAAAACAAAAAAACTTTACTCCACTTCTCCAGCCCTCCTGTCTCTGCCGCTGCTGTCACTTGCTGCCGACCGCCGCTCATTATTCTCATTACATATTCACTTCACTGCGGCCGGAAGCAGCAGCAGCGGGGAGTCGGCAGGACCGGAGACCGAAGATCAGCCCCACGGACAGCGAAGCCAGGGACAGGTGAGTCGAAAGTTCCCGTTCTCCGTGTGTTATCCGTGATGAGAACACACGTGTGCCATAAACTTGGCTAACAGAGGGCAAAACGCACCTTTGACACGTCCGTGAAAAACGTGCGTCGTTTTTCACGGACGTGTGAAAGAGGCCTAAAGGAACAAGGGGTTTTGAACTCTCCTATAATTAATAAGTCTATATGCACTGGTGAGATAGTTGGATCATAGGGCATTGTGGAGTCTGCATTAGCTGTGCTTCCATATTCCTGTATAATTCCAAAGGGCAGGTTGGCTCAGTGGTTAGCACTGCAGTCTTGCAGCGCTGGGTTCCTGGGTTCAAATCCCACTAAGGATAACCTCTGCAATGAGTTTGTATGTTCTTCTCGTGTTTGCGTGGGTTTCCTCCCACAGTCCAAAGACATACAGATAGGGACTCTAGATTGTGAGCCCCAATGGGGACAGTGTTGCCAATGTATGTAAAGTGCTGTGGAATTAAGAACGATATATAAATGAATAAATATTATATTATAAAAAGCCAGGACTTCCTGCATGTAGAGGTCAGATGCACACAAAGATGATGTGGACAAAAAAGGAGAAGCTGTAAAGCAGTGATGAAATGCCTGTGACATAGCTAGCTAGCAAGTGGGTGTGAGTAACAGTCATTGGAGACATAGCTGGGACAGAGTGCATTGTGGGATTTACATGATCTTCTGCAGTATTGTATCATTCCTAGTGCTTGCTCTGTTCTATTCCTAGTTCATTCCTGGTGATTGCTCTGTTTCTTTACTGGGCTTGCTCTGTCTGACCTTCGCCAGTCGTACTTCCTGTTTGCTCAGTGTACTCTTGACTCCTGTCTGGTGTAAGTGTTCTGAACTTGGCTTCTGACCTCTGGCCTCTTCCTGACAATGTCTCTGTCTGCTCCCTGAACCTTCTACTTTACCTCCCGGCTTTTGACCTCGGACCTCTTCCTAACCCTTTTCTGTCTGCTCCCTGAACTTTATACGTTACCTCCCGGCTTCTGACCTCGGACCTCTTCCTGACCACGCCTCAGTCTGCTCCCTGAACCTTATACTTTACCTCCTGGCTTCTGACCTCGGACCTCTTCCTGACCCTATCTCTGTCTGCTTCCTGAACCTTATAAGTTACCCCCTGGCTTCTGACTTTGGACCTCTTCCTGACCAAGTCTGTGTCTCCTCCCTGAACCTTATACGTTACCTCCCGGCTTCTGACCTCGGACCTCTTCCTGACCACGTCTCTGTCTGCTCCCTGAACCTTATACTTTACCTCCTGGCTTCTAAGCTCGGACCTCTTCCTGACCACGTCTCTGTCTGCTCCCTGAACCTTATATGTTACCCCCTGGCTTCTGACTTTGGACCTCTTCCTGACCACGTCTCTGTCTGCTCCCTAAACCTTATACTTTACCTCCTGGCTTCTAACCTCGGACCTCTTCCTGACCCTATCTCTGTCTGCTCCCTGAACCTTATAAGTTACCCCCTGGCTTCTGACTTTGGACCTCTTACTGGCCACGTCTTTGTCTGCTCCCTGAATCATAAGTGTTACCTCCCGGCTTCTGACCTCGGACCTCTTCCTGACCACGTCTCTATCTGCTCCCAAAATCTTATACATTACCTCCTGGCTTATGATCCCAGCTTGTCTAACTACCCTTCTATTCATACTGCTCGTAGTGTTTAGCATCACACACATTATGCACAAAAAAATATTTCTATGTTGGGGTTGGTATTAAAAAAGGACAGCCATGTCGGTAAATATAGATCACTTAAAAAATGCATGTAACTTGTTCATTTTCATTGTTGAACTTCAAGAATCACGATAGATCCCAGGAGGGATCGTGACCGATACAACAGCAGCCCATAGATCAAATGGATTTTTCCATAGCAGACGCACTCGATTGTCTCATTTAAGCCGTATGGGACGAATCTTTAGAATCTAATCTCTTTGCCTCATTATCCTTTATCTAATCAATGTGGGTGATGGTTATATTGGAAGAATCCATATAGTCAATGGTAAGATGTCTAGACACACGGCAATAAATATTGTTTTTCAGCATCCGATCCATGTTTGCTGATGCAGGCTTGTAATGTTTGCGTGATACATCCGATATATTGTAAACTACCGTCACAATCCGACAGACAGATAATGTTCGATACGTTCTTTTATTTTGATGGATTCACCTGTACATTACAAAGAGCTGCGTTATGTCCATATTTAATATTTTTGCAATATAGAGGACAATTAATAAGATTTAATATTAATATTATTTAAAATATTAATATTATTATAAATTAAATATTAAATTAATAATATTAATATTAATATTTATTAATTAATAAGGACAAACATTTTAAAACTTTTTTCTCTGCTACAGCCTTCTTATCAAACTGTCACACTGAGTTTTGCACAAAACTGGCCAACTGTCGTGGCCGCATCAGTCTCTGTTCACATTGCAGAGTCTGACATCCCGTCCCATTGTTTCTCTGGTGTATCTGATCAACTCAGGCAGATCCGAGCATCAACCTGCTGTCTGCTCATTCAGAGACAGGCTAGCAAGAGTTAACCTTTGCTAACCTGCTCGTTAGGCTTATTTGATCACATGTTGTAAGGAAGCCAATCACTTCTGCTCCTCTCATTTTTAGGCTGGAGGAAAACTTATACCTACGCCAACTATAGTTTATGCTGTGCTCGTTTGTGAGTTGTGGTGTGCCGTACTTGCTGGGGAAAGGGTCGCTTTGTGCTTGGTGGAGTTACCCATCGTCTTATTTCCATCCTGCTCTTGTTTTCCTTCCAATCTCTTATTGTATTATGCCCCTGTATGTGCGTGCTCTTTTTTCCACCCTGCTCTTGTTTACTCCTAATCTGTTATTGTCTTATACCTTTCTGTTTGCATGCTGTGTGACAGAGTTTTGGTTTCCCCTGTTTGTCTATTTCTGTGGGTTAAATCACACCCCTGTCTCTGACCTCCCTGAGGGAAGGGTTATAAGATCAGGGATGGTCAAGAGCAAGGCTTGGAAGGAGACTCAGGCATCCCCACCATTAGGGGTATCTCTCCGAATAGGGATAGCACATGGTCCCCTAGTCTGAGGGTCAGCTTAGAGGCCTCTGTTTTACTCTATCTCCATAGTCCCTCTTGTTTCCTTCCTGCTCTTGTTTTCCTCCTTATCTCTTGTTGTCTTATACCGCTCTGTGTTTGTGCTCTTGATTCCACCCTGCTCTTGTTTTCCTTCCAATCTCTTATTGTCCTATACCTCTGTATATCCGTGCTCTTATTTCCACCCAGATCTTGTTTTCCTCCTAACCTGTTATTGTCTTATACTTTTGTGTGAGTATGCTGTGTGACAGATTTTTGGTTTCCCCTGTTTGTCTATTTTTGTGGGTTAAATAAGACTCTTGTCCCTGCCCCCCTGAGAGAGGGGTTATGAGATCAGAGCTGGTCAAGAGCAGGGCTACGAAGGAGACTCTGGCATCCCCACGTTTGGGGTTTCTTTCAGGATAGGGATAGCACAGGGTCACCTAGTCTTAGGGTAAGCTTAGAGGCCTCGGTTTCACTCTATCTCCATAGTCACTCTTATTTTCTCCCTTCTCTTGTTTTCCTCCCAATCTCTTCTTGCCTTATACTTTTGTGTGAGCGTGCTGTGTGACACAGTTTTGGTTTCCCCTGTTTGTCCATTTCTGTGGGTTAAATCACACTCCTGTCCCGGCCTGCCTGGAGGAGGGGGATGGACTATAAGATTAGGGCTGGTCAAGAGCAGGGCCATGAAGGAGACTCAGACATCACCACCATTAAGGGTATTGTGGCGCCCCTGACCTGGTCAGGCACCACTGAGTACTGCACCCATGCTGGGGACAGTACAATACAGGTAATCCAGAAGGCTGACCGAGGTGTGACTACACAGGCGCATAGTGATCAGGTCTCACACATGTACCTTTGGGAGGACCCCTGGGGATCCCAGGAGGGGGCAAAGCCTTCACCTCCACTTGAGGAGTGGAGGGGGCGAAGCCTCCATCTCCACTCAAGGGGTGTGGTAGAGAGCCTGGTTGCTAGGTGGCGTAGGCAGGCACAAGGGGAAAAGAGAAGGAGGAGTAAACAGTCTGAAGCAGAGTGTGGAGGAGTGAGGAGCTTGGAAGTGGAGCTCAGACAGGAGCAGCAGTGCAGGTCCCACGAGTGAGCCAGTTTAGTGTGCAGTTCAGGGGGAGCAGACGTCAGGAGCAGACCCCTGGGGCTGTTGCAGTCTGACAGCGTCCGCGCAGTGGCTACCGACGGGGGAGAACGGTCACCTAGTAGTGCTACCCGAAATCCATCTTCAGCTAAAGAGAGAGCAACGGAGTGGGAAGTAAGGAGACTGCTAGGGAGTTACCAGGCCCAAACGGGTAGTAGGTCCCAGTGCAGGGATAGATCCACCTTTCCTTGCCAAACCTGCTTGAGGGGGCACTTCACACCCCCAAGAACACACTACAGAGTCCGCAGCCACGTAGCCACAGTTAGGGCCCATAGTTCACAGGAGGCAAGCAGCCGGAGTGTCCTGGTCCAGGCTACAAGCAAACGGGCCAAACGAAGGGGAGAGAGGCATCAGCAACTTCCCTGGGTGACCCCCATAGGGACTAAAAGTCGGGGTTACCCCAAAACGCAAAGGGCTAAGGAAGGCGAGTCGGTAGTCACCCTCATCAGTCAGCCTGAAGGACACCTGGTTCCAGCCTGGTTCATCCCAGCTACGCCCGGGTTACTCACCCTGCCATCAACTGTGAGTAAAACCCCTGAAAGACATTCTGATTGTGTGGAGTTATTCTGCGCCTTGTGGTTCTACACACCTACATAGGGCCCTGGGGCTTGCCTCACTCTCAGGAGGCTATTACAACCGACTGCACCCACCATCGGCCCCAGGCACCCCTTAACCTGCAGTGGCGGTCCCCACTGACCGCAATTCTGAGAGTGGCGTCACGACAAATAGAAGATTTCCTACCTGTGACAAGATCCAGCTGAGTGGAGTCCCTGAAGGTAATGCACCGACACTGCACTTGTGGGGCTTCACATCTGGCGTCACGAACAGGATAAGGACTAGACCTGTTCAGACAGGTGACCATGTGCCTGGGCGGTCCGCTTGGAAAATTGGAAGCGCCGCCATATTGCCACCATGAAAAGCGCGCTGAAAAACAACAGCAGCCCGCGCTGGGAGAAGTTACCGCCCACGAAGAGGTGTGGCTACCCAGAGATCCCCTGCAGAGTCCTGACCTCGCAAGTGAAGAGAGCGGAGGCGTTCAGAGACGTCGGGACAGAAAGGGAGCCAGAAGCCTGCTGCTGGAAGAGGCAGAGCAGAAACTGAAGAGCCTGCTACTGGAGGCAGCGACGAGTCCACTGCTGGGAAATCGTGCAGAAGAAGGCGCAGAGGAAATGGCGTCTGAACGCAGAAACCCAGAACCAGGCTCCGCTGCCTGGTGGTATCGGGAGCTTGCCCAGTTCTGCGACCGACTGGAGACCCGGGTCGTAGAGCAGATCAGAGAGGAACGCACGGAGCTTCTGGAGATGGCTGCAGCGGTTCAGGCCTATGAGAGGGGAACCGCACGACGAGTGCCAGACCGGACGGCGACGACTCAGACCCCGATGATACCACCGATGGGTGAGTCCAGTGTTGCCCCTGCCAGCGCGAGTGCCCCAACCCCTGCTGCCACGCCCGCGGTCCCTGAAGAGGCGCCCGGCGCGGCGACGCTGAACCAGGCCGCAGCCACGCCAGGTGCGGCCCGCCAAGCCCAGGCCGCCGCAGCGATGCCTTGCCCGGCCCGCAAAGATCCGGCTGCCACCGCGACCCTCATCCATGCCGCGGGTGTGACGCTGACCCAGGCCGCCGCCATGCTAGGCCCGGCCTGCCAAGACCCCACCGCAGCAGCGACCCTCATCCACACCGCAGGCGAGGTGCTGAACCAGGCCGCAGCCACGCCAGGTGCGGCCCGCCAAGCTCCGATCGCTGCAGCGACGCCCAGCCCAGCCTGCACAGATCCCATCGCAGCTGCGACGCCAATTCAGGCCGCCGCAGCGATGCCCTGCCCGGCCCGCCAAGAACCGGCCACAGTAGCGATGCCCGCTAAGACTCCAGCTGCGACAGCAACGCTGATCCAGGCCGCCGCCATGCGGGGCGCGGCCCGCCAAGACCAGGCCGCCGCCATGTCAGGCGCGGCCCGCCAAGACAAGAATGTACCTCTGTTTACCCCGGCCTGCAAGGCCAGAGCAGACACCGCTCCCCAGTCTAAGGAGGTCCCTGCTAGGAAGTCCCTGATAGGAGAGGACCCCGAATACTGGAAGCTGAAGGCTGACCTAGAGGCCCAGTTCCCACAGGAGATGGTGGATCGGTACCTGCTCCCTCCGCACACCCCCAAGGCGACTTCTGCAGTAACCACGCCAAAGAGTCCTCCGCCAGGGCCTGCTGATGACCACCCATCCCCGGCGCTGCCACAACAGGAGTGCTCACAAGAACTAAGGGGGAGAGGAGGCCAGGAAGCTGAGGAGCTGACCCCGGAGCCATCAGCAGTGGATCCATGCCCAGAGCCAGAGATGCTGCCGTATTCCCGCTGGGATGAAGAGAGCCCGACACCCTCTGCTGAAGAAGATCTGTCCAGGTACCTCGCCTGGGAGCCTGCAAACAGTGAAGTAACAGCCCAGCAGAATCCAGCCCGTAGGACACGGCGCCGTAGCAGAACCAAGCTTTCCCCTGCACCGCAGTCTCCAGAGCAGAAAAACGAAGTCATGGCCAGAGACTTGGAAGAGAAACGGTTCCTAAGAAGGGCCAAATCCCAGGTTAGAGGTCCACTTTGTCGTGGTGTAGTAGAGGATTTCAGTTTGAAGAGTGGATATGGCTTCATAGTAGCTCCTGGTATGAAGGAAGGCATCTTTGTTAATAGAAGAGACGTTAGAGCCCATTTGCCCAGAGGACATCCAGGAAGAAACTTACAGATGGGAGATACAGTGGAATTCACAATGCATCAAGGAGAAAGAGGATGGTATGCATTGGATGTTACACCATGTTCCAGAAATCCCTACAGTGAACCTGCTGTCTCAACAGAAAAAGAAACAGATACAGAAGAAGAAAGGAAAGATAAAGGACCCACTGATGAGACTACCTCCGATGATGAGAGAAATGAAGAAAGCAACAGGTGCCGCAGCCCTACAGGCCCAAGCCCTGGTAAGGAGGAATCTATGTAAAGTAAAGTCAGAAGTACAACAAGTTACTGTTTTGACCAGTTTGAAGTTTTTGCAACGTTTATAAGTTTAAGCATGTGCCCACATAAACTAATGTGAGAAATGAACCTTAAGGCTATGAACTGGCTATAGCCACAAAATCTCGCAGTGTAAATAGTTACCCCAGAGGTACCACCACCAGAGCCAGCCTGTTTAGGGGCTTGGCTCGCCTGCAACCAGGGAGCACGTCCGTTATGGGGCCTTGGCTTACCTGCAACCAGAGAGCATGCCTGTTTATGGGGCCTGGCTCTCCACCACAAAGAGGGTACCTGGTCAGCACCAACTGTGGAGGCCGCCTCTACATCCTGCCAGAAGAGGCTGAAGGCGCGGATCCACCAGGCCAGGTATACCCTGAAAACCACTAGACCATGAAAGCCGCCTCTACATCCTGCCAGAAGAGGCTGAAGGCGCGGATCCACCAGGCCAGGTATACCCTGAAAACCACTAGACCATGAAAGCCGCCTCTACATCCTGCCAGAAGTGGCTGAAGGCGCGGCCAACGGGAGAGGCAGATTGGAGGAAAGGTCTGGGGAAGTGGATGGCCCAGACCTGGTTACCAAAAGAAACCGGTGACCTGCCTCCTAAAAGGGTTTAGGGTGGGTTAACGGACTTGTGGGCGGAGGGTGGTGATGTATGGTACCTGGTGGTTTTAAAATGTTTTACCATGTTTTACTGTTTTATGCATTTTAAAATGTTGTCTTGCAGCCCGAGGACGTGCTGGTGATAACTAAGGGGGAATGTGGCGCCCCTGACCTGGTCAGGCACCACTGAGTACTGCACCCATGCTGGGGACAGTACAATACAGGTAATCCAGAAGGCTGACCGAGGTGTGACTACACAGGCGCATAGTGATCAGGTCTCACACATGTACCTTTGGGAGGACCCCTGGGGATCCCAGGAGGGGGCAAAGCCTTCACCTCCACTTGAGGAGTGGAGGGGGCGAAGCCTCCATCTCCACTCAAGGGGTGTGGTAGAGAGCCTGGTTGCTAGGTGGCGTAGGCAGGCACAAGGGGAAAAGAGAAGGAGGAGTAAACAGTCTGAAGCAGAGTGTGGAGGAGTGAGGAGCTTGGAAGTGGAGCTCAGACAGGAGCAGCAGTGCAGGTCCCACGAGTGAGCCAGTTTAGTGTGCAGTTCAGGGGGAGCAGACGTCAGGAGCAGACCCCTGGGGCTGTTGCAGTCTGACAGCGTCCGCGCAGTGGCTACCGACGGGGGAGAACGGTCACCTAGTAGTGCTACCCGAAATCCATCTTCAGCTAAAGAGAGAGCAACGGAGTGGGAAGTAAGGAGACTGCTAGGGAGTTACCAGGCCCAAACGGGTAGTAGGTCCCAGTGCAGGGATAGATCCACCTTTCCTTGCCAAACCTGCTTGAGGGGGCACTTCACACCCCCAAGAACACACTACAGAGTCCGCAGCCACGTAGCCACAGTTAGGGCCCATAGTTCACAGGAGGCAAGCAGCCGGAGTGTCCTGGTCCAGGCTACAAGCAAACGGGCCAAACGAAGGGGAGAGAGGCATCAGCAACTTCCCTGGGTGACCCCCATAGGGACTAAAAGTCGGGGTTACCCCAAAACGCAAAGGGCTAAGGAAGGAGAGTCGGTAGTCACCCTCATCAGTCAGCCTGAAGGACACCTGGTTCCAGCCTGGTTCATCCCAGCTACGCCCGGGTTACTCACCCTGCCATCAACTGTGAGTAAAACCACTGAAAGACATTCTGCGTGTGTGGAGTTATTCTGCGCCTTGTGGTTCTACACACCTACATAGGGCCCTGGGGCTTGCCTCACTCTCAGGAGGCTATTACAACCGACTGCACCCACCATCGGCCCCAGGCACCCCTTAACCTGCAGTGGCGGTCCCCACTGACCGCAATTCTGAGAGTGGCGTCACGACAAATAGAAGATTTCCTACCTGTGACAAGATCCAGCTGAGTGGAGTCCCTGAAGGTAATGCACCGACACTGCACTTGCGGGGCTTCACATCATCTCTGAGAATAGGGATAGCACAGGGTCCCCTAGTCTGAGGGTAAGCGTAGTGGCCCCGGTTTCACACTATCTCCATAGTCCCTTGTGACAAAAACTTTCTATGTCTTTTTAATTGATTGGGGGCAGTTAATGAGGTCAAATCAGAAGCTCGTCTGAATGTTAGTTTTGATTATAAATAGATTGCATTTTTCAACTAGGGATCATTCATAATGAATATTCATTGTATCTTCATTATTTTTTTTTTTTTTGTCTTTCTATGTGCAAAATTATATGTAGTATTGAAATAACAGGTAAAATCTGAAGTCATCGATTAATGTTTATTTAGTTTGTGGATGAATATATTCTTTAAGGTTTTTTCTTACATTTCTTTATGCCCATTATGTGAGCGTTCTCGCATATTTCTCCTCTTGAAATCAGTATTTAAGGGGTATTGTCTTACTTTAAGAATTTTCCAAGGTTGAAAATATTATTTGCATATCTGCTGGAACTGATTGAAGGGTATGTTTGTAACTATGAGCTATGCACATCTCTTCAAGCGTAAGGCTGTGTGCGCACTTTGCGTTGAGTTAGTTGCAGTTGTAAACGCATCCTATGGCAGAAATTGTCTTTGTCAAATTTGTTTTTTTACCACAAAAACGCTAAAAATACGCATGCGTTTTTACTGCGTTTTTACCACGTTTTACATGCTTTTTCAATGCATAAAGTCAGATGCTTTTTTTTCTGACAAAAACACTACTAAATAAAGTTTAAACATTTAAACAATATGAAAAAAACGGAAAAAAATGATAATAAATATGATGATTAAAATCATACACAAAATAGCTAATTTAATTAAAATTAGAACTGTAATCTAATATTTATGCATAAAATAACGTTAAATTATGGATTTTCATTAATTTAATTGTCGGACTATGTGTGTGTGTAAAGGGACATATCATGCCCGTAATATAATGTCAAAAACGCATGTTTTCTGCATCAAAAAAGCATGTAAAACTCTAGGATTTTGATTTAGGACGCGTTCGACATTTCTCATTGACTCTAATGTTAGCAAAACGCTGCCCAAATGGCAAAAACAATTGGCATGCTGCTTCTTTAACCCCTTCACGACCTCGGACGGATCTATCCGTCAAGGATTGTGTCCCGTTAAGCCCCGCCCCCTGCCGCGGACAGGCGGCGGCGGTCGGCACACATATCAGCTGTTTTCAACAGCTGACATGGGTGCCTGCTAGCCGCGGGTGGAATCGCTTCCACCCGCGGCCATTAACCCCTTAAATCTTGCTGCCAAAGTCTGGCAGCAAGATCTAAATGCGCGCGGCCATGTTTTTTACTTACCGCCGCCCCCACCGGAAGTCACGTGCGTTATCACGTGACTATCGGTGGTTGCCATCGTAGCACAAGGTCATGTGATGACGCCTGCTGCTATGATGTTTCACTTTCGTTTTCCCTCGGCCGAGAGCAGAGGGAAAAACAAAGTGACTGAATCTACTGTTTACAGCTCTGTAGCTGTGATCAGCAGATAGATAATAGCGATTGGATTGCTGATCGCTATAGCCCCCTAGGGGGACTAGTAAAATAAAAGAAAAAGTAAAAAAAAAAGTTTTAAAAAAATAAAAAAACAAACAAAAAACCTAAAAGTTCAAATCACCCCCCTTTCCCCCCATTGAAAATTAAAGGGTTAAAAAATAAATAAATATACACATATTTGGTATCGCCGCGTTCAGAAATGCCCGATCTATCAAAATATAAAATCAATTAATCTGATTGGTAAACGGCGTAGTGGCAAAAAAATTCCAAACGCCAAAATTACGTTTTTTGGTCGCCGCAAGTTTTACGCAAAATGCAATAACAGGCGATGAAAACGTAGCATCTGCGCAAAAATGGTACCATTATAAACGTCAGCTCGAGACACAAAAAATAAGCCATCACTGAGCCATAGATCCCAAAAAATGAGAACGCTACGTGTTTCGGAAAATGGCGCAAAACGTGCGCCACTTTTATTGGACAAACTTGTGAATTTTTTTAACCCCTTAGATGCAAGTAAACCTATACATGTTTGGTGTCTACAAACTCGCACTGACCTGAGGCATCACATAGATACATTAGATTTACCATATACTGAACACGGTGAATAAAACATCCCAAAAACTATTGTACGATCACACTTTTTTTGCAGTTTTTCCACACTTGGAATTTTTTTGCTGTTTTCCAGTACACTATATGGTAAAACCTATGGTTTCATTTAAAAGTACAACTCGTCCCGCCGCAATAAACAAGCCCTCATATGGCAAGATTGACGGAATAATAAAAAAGTTACGGCTCTCGGAAGAAAAGGAGCAAAAAACAAAAACGCAAAAACGGAAAGTGCCCGGGGGCTGAAGGGGTTAAATGCTGAGTTTTTGCCCAAAAATATGCAAATTAAACGCAGCGTTTGAACAGCATTGTGCGCACAAGAAATCCCTATTTCCCATAGGCTTTGCTGGAAAATCAAAACGCATGCATTTTGGCATTAAAACGCTGGAGTTCAAAACGCTGCGGAAACGCAGGTAAAACGCAAAGTGCGCACATGGCCTTAGGAGTCTTTCCAGTAATATAATTTGTGGCTAACCAATTTGCTTTGAACAAATTTTTGAGGGGCAAAATTTGTTGAACCCAGCGAATTTGGATTTCAAAATATTCTATAATCTGTAGTAGACAAAGAAGATTACAGAGGAGGAAATGTCTGCACCACAGCTAGCTAGCAAGTGGGAAGGAGTAGCACTCTTTATTAAGTATACTACCCCAAGGCTTAATGAGGGCTATATAAAGGGCAGGTCTGGGCTGAGGTCTGTATAAAGGGCAGGTCTGGGCTGAGGTCTGTATAAAGGGCAGGTCTGGGCTGAGGTCTGTATAAAGGGCAGGTCTGGGCTGAGGTCTGTATAAAGGGCAGGTCTGGGCTGAGGTCTGTATAAAGGGCAGGTCTGGTCTGAGGTCTGTATAAGGGGCAGGTCTGGTGTGAGGTCTGTATATAGGGCAGGTCTGGGCTGAGGTCTGTATAAAGGGCAGGTCTGGTGTGAGGTCTGTATATAGGGCAGGTCTGGGCTGAGGTCTGTATAAAGGGCAGGTCTGGGCTGAGGTCTGTATAAAGGGCAGGTCTGGGCTGAGGTCTGTATAAAGGGCAGGTCTGGGCTGAGGTCTGTATATAGGGCAGGTCTGGGCTGAGGTCTGTATAAAGGGCAGGTCTGGGCTGAGGTCTGTATGAAGGGCAGGTCTGGGCTGAGGTCTGTATAAAGGGCAGGTCTGGGCTGAGGTCTGTATAAAGGGCAGGTCTGGGCTGAGGTCTGTATAAAGGGCAGGTCTGGGCTGAGGTCTGTATGAAGGGCAGGTCTGGTGTGAGGTCTGTATATAGGGCAGGTCTGGTCTGAGGCCTGTATAAGGGGCAGGTCTGGGCTGAGGTCTGTATAAAGGGCAGGTCTGGGCTGAGGTCTGTATAAAGGGCAGGTCTGGGCTGAGGTCTGTATAAAGGGCAGGTCTGGGCTGAGGTCTGTATAAGGGGCAGGTCTGGGCTGAGGTCTGTATAAAGGGCAGGTCTGGGCTGAGGTCTGTATAAGGGGCAGGTCTGGGCTGAGGTCTGTATATAGGGCAGGTCTGTTCTGAGGTCTGTATAAGGGGCAGGTCTGGGCTGAGGTCTGTATAAGGGGCAGGTCTGGGCTGAGGTCTGTATAAAGGGCAGGTCTGGGCTGAGGTCTTTATAAAGGGCAGGTCTGGGCTGAGGTCTGTATAAGGGGCAGGTCTGGGCTGAGGTCTGTATAAAGGGCAGGTCTGGGCTGAGGTCTTTATAAAGGGCAGGTCTGGGCTGAGGTCTGTATAAGGGGCAGGTCTGGGCTGAGGTCTGTATAAGGGGCAGGTCTGGGCTGAGGTCTGTATAAGGGGCAGGTCTGGGCTGAGGTCTGTATAAGGGGCAGGTCTGGGCTGAGGTCTGTATGAAGGGCAGGTCCGGTCTGAGGTCTGTATATAGGGCAGGTCTGGTCTGAGGTCTGTATAAAGGGCAGGTCTGGTCCGAGGTCTGTATAAAGGGCAGGTCTGGTCCAAGGTCTGTATAAAGGGCCTGTCTTTTCTGAGGTCTGGGGTATGTACATAGGAAGGGTTTGGTCTCACAAGTGCTTGGGATATCCATGCAGCACACACGCTTTGTGGTGTACTGAAAGTTTTTGCTTTATTACATCATGTGACCAGTTTATATAGTATCCCAAACAAAGAAGTAACTCCTCGGAACTATCCACCAATAAGAGCTGCAGGGGTGTGTATAGAAATGTGAAACTTCCCTGCCCATCAGTGGTAGCTGAGCCCTATGACATCAGTTATAAGACAAGATGGTTTCTATAAGAACAAAACGGCTTCTGTACTCTCACAACTAAGAAGCTGGCGAATTTGAATTTTAACCCCTTAACGACTGCGGGCCTTAGCGGTACATCCTAACCTATATAGTCGTAATCACCGACGGCTGTTGCGGGCAGCTGCCGGCGATCTGCACACATGTCAGCTGATTTGAACAGCTGACATGTGTGCCTCGCAGGCATGAGTGAATCCGCTATCCACCCACACCTGTTAACCCCTTAAATCGCGATGTCAAAATGTGACATCGCGATTTAAATCCCCGCCACGGTTAATCTGCCCTTACCCGGCCCCATCGATGGAGCTGGGACGTGATCAATGTGAGCCAGCCGATGGTTGTCATGGTAGCACACGGTCATTTGATGACTCCTGTAGCTCACACGACTCACGTCCTGTTTCACCCGGCCGAGTACTGCCAGTGACAAGACATGAGCATTTCTGGTGATCTCAGCTGTGTAGCTGTGATCACCAGAAATGAATGAGTGATCAGGCTGCTGATCCTTATAGTCTTCTATGGGGACTAGTAAAATTAAAAAAAAAAAGTAAAAAAAAAGTTTAAAAAAATAAATAAAAAAAAAAACCTAAAAGTTCAAACCACCCCCCCATTCGTAGCACTGAAAATTAAAGGGTTAAAAAATATACACACATTTAATATCGCCGAGTTAAGAAATGCCTGATCTATCAAAATATAAAATGAATTAATCTAATCGGTACACGGCATAGCGGCAAAAAAATTCCAAACGCCAAAATTATGTTTTTTGGTCGCCGCACATTTTGCGCAAAATGCAATAACAGGCGATCAAAATGTAGCATCTGCGCACAAATGGTACCAATAAAAACGTCAGCTCGAGATGCAAAAATTAAGCCATCACTGAGCCACAGATCCCAAAAATAAGAACACTATGGTTCGTGGAAAATGGCGCAAAAAGTGTGCCACTTTTTTTGGACAAACTCTTCTGAATTTTTTTGAACCCCTTAGATAAAAGTAAACCTATACATGTTAGATAGCTACGAACTTGTACCAACCTGAGGAATCACATCCACATGTCAGTTTTACCTTATAGTGAACACGGCAACTAAAATATCCCAAATACAATCATGCAATCGCACTTTTATTTGCAGCCTTTCCGCACTTGGAATTTTTTTGCAGTTTTCCAGTACACTATATGGTAAAACATATGATTTCATTTAAAATTACAACTCGTCCCGCAAAAAACAAGCCCTTATATGACAAGATTGACGGAAAAATAAAAAAGTTACGACTCTTGGAAGAGGGGGAGGAAAAAAAAACAAATAACGAAAAATGGAAAATCGGCCGGAGGTGAAGGGGTAAAACATTTGTTCATTTTTACTTGTATGCAATTATGTTACATTTGGGTCATTAGAATAAACCCCTCCCAGATGGTTCCTTTGCTATTAAGAGGAAAGAACCTGTGCAGCAAGCTCCGCCCCTGAGGAACTGACCAAAATTAAAGGGGAAAACAAACACCAGTCCCTTGTATGCTGGATTCCAATACCCATAACTATGCTGTCCATTGGGTTCAGTCTGATCTTTATATATACACTTTTATGTTCACGTCTGTTAAAGTAAACATTTTGTTTTCACATTTCTAAAATGACGCTACAAAGCTAATGAAACAGATATTGTGTGGAGGAAAATGTTTCACGTCTCTCGGCTTTTATTTTCTGACATTGACGGTCGTGTCTGTCACGACGGTGTGACTATTGTATTTCCACAGCGATTCAAGGCTGACAAACGGAGAACGCTAACATCGACCTTCAAAGCCGTACTGAAGGGCAAACATTAGCGTGACAAAAACAATGTTCTCAAACAATGAAACCAATAGAAGGGGGCAGACGCCGGAGTCAGGGTGCGTACAATCAAGCCGCTGATGTCGTGTGAGCAAGTTTATTAATAAAGTTTAATATAAGGGCAGATATTATAAAATCCAGAAACAATTCCAATTTAAATAAAAAAAAAAAAATCTAATTAATGGTATTATGTCAAATAATATCTGTTTCGGGGAAAGTTTGGTGCCAGTCAATATGGCTGATATTACAGCGCCATTTAAGTTATGTATGGATATTGCAAATTTGCAACTTGTGGAACCTATAGGTAAAAGCTCCACCCTAAAAAACATAAAGATAGACAAAAGGCACTCATCTGTAGACAGCACTGATAAGTAGTTACTCCTGAGAGCCCGCACCATATAACTGGCCTCTCAGAAGGTATTGGTTCATTTTGAGGAATTTGCTTTCTATAGAGGGGGGAAGTCACAGGTGACAGACAGTCTGTCATAACCCCACCGGAGTCCGCTCCTGCGACTTCTGCTCCGATCACCAGGCGACACCGTGTTCCCGCCATGGATAGTGCTGGTGATAGAAGAGGAGTCAGTCCCCGTGGCTCTGCTGAGCGCAGGCTCCGCTCATCCACTGGTCTGGGTTTTCCCTGGAACCTGCAGTACCCCTAGATGACTGTAGGTGGCGTGTGTCTTCCATCTGAAGTTGCCAACATTCACCTGCAGCCAATGAGAAGACACCACACCCTTCTCATTCCACCTCCTGTCATCTGACCACTGCCAGAGATAGTTTGTATTCCTGATTCCTGTGTTATTTGTATAATGATTCCTGTGTGCTGATCTCCGCTTGTTTCCTGACTACCCTCCTGCCTGCTGTTTACGCTGCCCGATCCGGATTTGACCACTGCTTTTTTCTGATTATGTCCTTGCCTGACGATTCTGTCCCTCTTCTGCAATTCCTGGTTTGACCCTGCCTGAAGACTACTCTCTCGGACTGCAGCCTTCCACAGGTAGTGATCTCCGGGGCCCTCTGTAATTCCAAATCCCTGTATAGGGGTTAAAGGGTTTCAGGGTTCTAGCGGTCCTGCTTGGTGAGTGGCTTCCCTCTAGCCTGTCCATTACAGCCCATCTGAGTCTGTGGATCCAGGCAGGCGTTACACGGTCATGTAGTGTTGGGCAATAGAAGGTCACAGCGTTTGGCTGCACAAACTGCTCCCTGACCTTCTATCATTCCTGCTTGCTGCATTTGGTATTCTATGTATCTCCTCTGCTTTGTTTTCATCCCTTTCCCTTTAGGACCCTGCGGAGTTCCTCACCCTTTTAGCTGCTTTTCATCAGCACTTCCTTGGTATCTATATACCCCCTCTTTTGTCCATACTCATTGCTAATTGATAAATCCTCTATCCTTTACAAATCTTCAGTGCAAGCAGTCTGCTCGCATTCTTCTGGTGTAACCTGGTGGTTGTTTGCAGTTTCTCTTCTTAAGGCATCCGGAGATAAGTTGGTGTTTCCTTCTCTTGTTTGTTATCCCTGTGTGTCCTTTAACGCTCAGTGGGGTTGACAAAAAGCTCATCCCATCCGCTCCGCTCCATACCTAGGGCCCAGATCAGGGTCAGACAGGGACAGGTATCCAACTTGGCGCAAAGGCATTGAACCTATCTAGGGCTGTGAGGGAACCCAAGGCCCAGCCGTAGGTTTTGTCAGGGGTCACCATCTCCCCCATCCTAGAGACAGGATTTCCCTTCCTTTTTGCCATATGCTGGGTACTTCCCTCTACCTAGCGTGTCATCTTGCTTTGGCTTCTAATCCAAGCCATGATTTAAGGCTCTGAATAGATGGACATTCACTTATATGGCAATTACCTATAGGGGGCAATAGAAAGACTCATTTCTTCCATCTGGAGGTAAGATATTTTACTTACGTTCCAGGTAGCTTTGTCTTAAAGGCTTTCTACAACAGCTAGATCCTCCGAAAGAAAATCTTCCAATGCAACCCTGTTCCAAAATAAAAAAAAAGTGTTACATACCGTAGAACCTATGTCTTAACTTTCTTCTTTCTTTTTCAATATTACTTTAGCAGACATTGAGCGGCACGCCCAAGTTGAGTGTGAGGGTTTAATTTTCACCGCTGTCTATTGAAAGTGGGGGAGGCTTCTGCTGCAGCCAGTTGTCTTACAGCCAGACACTGAACTGTAGGGGGGAGGGGGGAGTTTTAACTCCTGATAAATATATGTTAAAAATATTATATCTACAAGAAGACTAGCCGGTGGTAGACAAATTTCTAACTTTTACATTACATTTCAAAATGTTGAGCGTTGGACTCTGTTCAGATTGCAGATTCTGACACTCCACCCAATGGTTTCTCTGGTGTCTGGGATCAACACAGGCAGACTGGGTAGTCGACCTGCTATGTGCTGATTCATAGGCAGGCTGGGAATAGTTAATCTCTGCTAGTTTGCTTGTTAGGCTCCTTTGATCACATGTTTTGGGGAGGCCTATCACATCTATTCCCCTCCTATTTATGCTGGTTGAATTCTTCCACCCATGCCAGCTATAGTTTGTCTTTGAGGTGTGGTGTCCCAGACTTTCTGGAGAGAGTTGTGCTTATTGCTTGGTGCGGTTGTGGAGTTTACCCCTGTTGTTTTGTAGCTTCCATCCTACTTTTGTGTTTTCTCCTGAATCTCTTATTGTCTTTACCTTTGTGCGCGTGCAGTGCAACAAAATTTTGGTTTTCCCTTGTCTGTCTTTATCAGTGGGTTTCATCACACTCCTGTCCCGTCCCTCCCTAGAGGGGAAATCAGATCAGGACTGGTGAGGAGCAGGATCAGGAAGGAGACTCAGGCATCTCCACCATCAGGAGTATCCCTGAGATTAAGGATGGCATAGGGCCCCCTAGCTTCATGGGCAGCTTAGGATCCCCGGGTCCCCGCTATCCCAGAGCCATGGTGACAGTTACATTATGTAACTGTCACGATTCTCTGTGCCGAGCATCTCCCAGACCTGGAGATTCTCTGCGGCACTTACAGATCTGACAGTGTGTCCATTACTTGTGCAGAGTATCTTGCCTTTGGAGATGCTCTGCGACACTTACAGATCTGGCAGTGTATCTATTCCTTTGTGCAGAGCATCTTGCCCTTGGAGATGCTCTGCGGCGCAGTCCTAATAAATTTACTAGCCGCTTGGACACTATGCTGGAGTCCAGGTTGGTTCTGGAAGGTGCGGGTTACTCAGCTGTTCCTTCTTTCAGGTAATTGCTCAGGCCTGAGAATGCTGCCCCAGACCTCTGCCAGCTGTATTCTCTGGCTCTGCTGTGTTACCATAGTTTGTGTGTCTGCTGGTATCCTGATCTTGGTATTCTGACCCCAGACTGTTATTGGACTTCCCTCTGCCCGCTCCCTATTACTGTTGTGTATTCCTGTCTTGGACCCCGGACTGTTATCTGACCACGTCTTTGTTTTGCTTGCTACCTTTTACTACTACGTGCTCTTCTTGTATTGTGACCCTTGGATTGTGCCCTGACGACATCTCTGTTTACCCCTTATGATTATACGTGACCTCTTGTTACCAGACCCCGGCTCTCATGACCTTTCATTCATGCGTCCCCGTAAGGTAGTGACAAGTGTGGCGCCCCTGAGGCTTCTGTCGCCACAGAGACATTGCACCTCAGCCAGAGGTGTGATGTCCCATCCTGGGTAAGGACAAGAGTAAACGCCGGTTCACAGGCAAATTCACACTACGCCCATTGTTAGGCATATTTTGGGACATGGGTGTTACGGTTGCTGTGGCACTGGAGACTATGTTCGGATTTCTTGCTACTGCACATGTGCAAGCGCTGGAGACTAAGTCCTATCTTGGAGCCATTGCACATGTGCGGGTGACATCATCGCTGACACGAGGTCACATGTCTCTGACACCTTCTAAGCTGATTGGCCGCTGGTCATGTGCTTGTGACACGTGGTCACATGTCTCTGATACCTTCTATGCCGATTGGTCGCTGGTCATGTGCTTGTGACGCTTTGCTCGGTGATAGGCCAGCGTAACGTCATTGCTGTCGTTCTGGCAGCGGATTGGCTCTGGTGTCCTCCATCTTGGATGAGGCACAGAGTCTATATAAGACCCTGACGCACGCCGCCCGGCGCTCAGTCCTCTTGGTTCCTGCATAGGAGTAGACGCTCTGTGCATGTCCCTTGTGGCACCTATTCTATCTAGGTGAGCGTTATCGGTAGGGTAACGCTCTTGTACTTTGCAGCTTATGCTGTGGTCCGTATCCTTGCACCTTAGTGGAGCGGACATGGGCAGGTGCTTGCTGCACATGGTCTGACTGGGCCTTGTGGTTCTACTCTGAGGTGAGCGCTATCGGTAGGGTAGCGCTCCTGTACCTTTCAGCCATACTGTTGTCCGTGTCCTCGCACCTTAGTGGAGCGGACATAGGTAGGTTAGGTGGTCGTTGCCTTCTAGGGTAACGCTCCACTACGCTGCCTCCTGCAGCAGTCCGTATCCTCGCACACTAGAGGAGCGGTCATAGGCAGGAGTTTCAAGCTAGCAGCCTTGCTGCTGTCCGTATCCTTGCACCACAAGTGGAGCGGACATAGGTAGGTGCCATATTGCACACACTACACCTAGTCTCTGTGACTGTTAACTGAGACAGGTGCTTTCACGCTCACAGACTGTGAGACTTCTATGCACTTTTATGTTGTATTCCTCACTCTTTTGCATTTCCACTCCTATGTTATTCTGATAAGGTAGTCGCTGTGACTTAAACAGTATACGCCGCTATTGGTCATCGTGACACTGTGACGCAACAGTGTCAGTACCGCTTTGGTGGTACAGGTTTCCCCTATCCTCTGCCATACTCTGCAGCAGAGCTCTGCACGGTGGACCCTGACTGTCGGATAGCCTTCCATTCCCTTATTATCCGACAGCCCCCGTAACATTAGGACTGAGCCAAGGGTCTGGCAGAGATGGCAGAGTATCAACAATTACATCAGTATATACAGGTTCTTGAAGCAAGGCTCAAGACTGTAGAGGATAAACCTCAAACTTTGGTGTCTTCGCTACATGACCCACGACTTGCTCTACCCAACATATACTCTGGCGATGCCAGGTCTTGTCATGGGTTCATAAGCCAGTGTCAGATTCACCTTGAGGTTAATTCCTCTCACTTCTCTACGGAGAGGTCCAAAGTAGGCTTTATTATATCCCTGCTTCAGGATAAAGCCTTAGAGTGGGCTACTCCCTTATGGGAGCGCTCTGATTTGGTTACTCAGAGAAATCAAGACTTCCTTGATGCTCTTAAAGCGGTGTTCATGGGACCACAGGTTACCCATGATGCGGCTTTGAGACTGCTAGATTTATCTCAAGGTTCGTTATCTACCAATGTGTCGCCCGGGGACCAGGGGTACTCAGATCCGGGCCACGAGGTCACTTCTGTGGGTATCATGGTGGCGTGACCCGGTCTGTGATCCCAGGCTCCACAGTAAAAGGGGATTTGGTAAGGGAGATTGTCCGTGACGCCACCCACGGTTGTGGTGAGGTTGGAACACCACCGCTGCTCTGGACGGGGATCCCGGGAGCGATGGTATGGAGCAGCTAGATGTTATTTCTCCCCTCCGTGGGTAGGGGGTTGGCTGTCCCGGGGCCCGGTGATGGGGTAAGCAGGGAGCAGGGCGCAGTACTGCGGTGCGGTGCCCGAGGGCACGGGCGTACTCACAAGTAATTCACACGGAGTCACTGGTAAACTAGGAATTGCCGGTGTCCGCAGCCTTCGGTACGGGGGTGTTAGTGTCCCACACACAGTGCAGCAGCTCCTTTTCTTTCCCTGCAGCCAGGTGCCTTTCTCTCCACTCTCTTCCTCTTTCTCCTCAGCCGGGAACGGGGAATCCACTCCCCTGTAGTGATCCGGGTCACCCTAGGTACCGAGGGGCCACTACCCTGCTCCGGCTACCTCTGGCCCCTTCCTCACTACGGCCTGTCCCGGCCCTCTCGGAGCACGCTTACTTTCAGCCTGGGAGCTACAACTCCAGACTTCTCTTCTCTCTGTCTCTCCAAACACTCTGCTCCAGCCCCTCCCCTCTGCTCTGCTTTTCTCTTACCCTGGGGGATGTGGTTTGTCCTGCTGCACCGGTGTGAGATCAGATTACCAAGGAGGATTAACTCCTTCAGTGACAACCTGGCTTTGCCAGGGCGTCACACACCCCCTTGGTAAAACACGGCCCGTCCTCGGGCCGTCTGGGCACCAACATTTATTAAAACTGGAAAAAGGGAAAATAAACACATTACAATCATACATCTTCCCACATCGGGAGGTACGTTTTCTAAAACTTTAAACTGTTCTGCCACCCCACACCTGCGGAGCAGATGGCCTCCTCCTGAACTTGAGGGCGTTCAAAAGGGGTGACAGTCCATAAAACAGTCAACTTTAAACTTATAGGTAGCCGTCCATGCTCCGCTACCACTGCCGCAGCCGCCACTCCCAGTACGGGGCACGGGTTCCGTGCTCTGCCTCCTGCTCAGAAGCCAGGCCCACTTGGATGCCCTCGGCGCCGGCTACAACCGGCCTCGCTAACTGCCGAGGGCTCCATCTCTCACTGGCCTGCTCCTCCTCTCTGCAGGTGCACTCCGGCTGCTCCACAGCCGTGACGGGGTACCTGGGAGCGGCTGGCGCCACATCTGGGGCAGACTTCCAATCGGGTGCCACCTCCGTTGCGGCCGGGCGGACTGCCGGAGCCGACGTCATCACCGTGGCGGCTGGGCGGACTGCCGGAGCCGGGTAAGATGTCATCGGGGTTGCGGCTACTGCTTGTCCAGGAACGGAATTAGGCAAAGTTCTGGCGTCCCTGCCTTTACAGTCCTGGTCACATGAACTGCGGTTCCATCCTCCTGCTCCCCCTTGGTACTCGAGAGCAGTCCTTCTAGCAACTTTTAAAGTTTTCCCTTCGCTTCCGGTCCTCCGGATCTTCACTTCCGCCCGCGTTCTCAGGGGGCGGAGCCTCTTTTTCGCGCCCACCGCTTGGGGAAGAAGGCGCTGGGCGGGAGATTTTCGTGCCCAAAATGGCGGCAAAGATGGCGACTTTCAAAATTTTTGCAGCGGAGCACCGCTGACAGTCCAAAACAAGGCACACTTCCTCCAGGTAACTGGATGGGTTCGATCCTGTTCGTGACGCCAAATGTGTCGCCCGGGGACCAGGGGTACTCATATCCGGGCCACGAGGTCACTTCTGTGGGTATCACGGTGGCGTGACCCGGTCTGTGATCCCAGGCTCCACAGTAAAAGAGGATTTGGTAAGGGAGATTGTCCGTGACGCCACCCACGGTTGTGGTGAGGTTGGAACACCACCGCTGCTCTGGACGGGGATCCCGGGAGCGATGGTATGGAGCAGCTAGATGTTATTTCTCCCCTCCGTGGGTAGGGGGTTGGCTGTCCCGGGGCCCGGTGATGGGGTAAGCAGGGAGCAGGGCGCAGTGCTGCGGTGCGGTGCCCGAGGGCACGGGCGTACTCACAAGTAATTAACACGGAGTCACTGGTAAACTAGGAATTGCCGGTGTCCGCAGCCTTCGGTACGGGGGTGTTAGTGTCCCACACACGGTGCAGCAGCTCCTGTTCTTTCCCTGCAGCCAGGTGCCTTTCTCTCCACTCTCTTCCTCTTTCTCCTCAGCCGGGAACGGGGAATCCACTCCCCTGTAGTGATCCGGGTCACCCTAGGTACCGAGGGGCCACTACCCTGCTCCGGCTACCTCTGGCCCCTTCCTCACTACGGCCTGTCCCGGCCCTCTCGGAGCACGCTTACTTTCAGCCTGGGAGCTACAACTCCAGACTCCTCTTCTGTCTCCTCTCCACACACTCTGCTCCAGCCCCTCCCCTCTGCTCTGCTTTTCTCTTACACTGGGGGATGTGGTTTGTCCTGCTGCACCGGTGTGAGATCAGATTACCAAGGAGGATTAACTCCTTCTGTGACAACCTGGCTTTGCCAGGGCGTCACACCAGCTCTTATGCCATTGCTTTTTGTACCTTGGTAGCAGAGTTAGACTGGCCTGGGAAGGTGTTAATGCCTATCTTCTGGAGGGGTCTTGCAGGCTATGTCAAAGATGCTCTTGCTATTCGGGAAGTTCCTCCTTCTCTGGAGGACTTAATTACGGTAGCAACTAGGATCGATGTACGCCATAAGGAACGTAGACTCGAGGTTACCTTGTCACGTCCCAAGCGTCGAGTTGGTTCAGATGCTGTGGTTCCTTCTCCATCTTCCTCAGCATCTGAGACATCTCCTATTCCTATGGAGTTGAGTTATACTACTTCCCGACCTCATAAGGCGGGCTCTCCCATCTTCCAGGGTACTAGCCAAACTATTCCTCAAGCATGTCTTTAGGCTTCACGGGATGCCAGATGGTATAATTTGTGATAGAGGTCCGCAATTTGCTTCCCGTTTCTGGCGAGATCTTTGTAGCCTTCTGCAAATTGAGTTGAATCTCTCTTTGGCATACCATCCGGAGACCAATGGTTTGGTTGAGCGTACCAATCAATCCATGATTATATACCTTCGACACTTTGTTGCTGAGAACCACGATAACTGGTCCTCCCTCCTACCCTGGGTAGAGTTTGCCCTTAACAATTCTCTGGCTGAGGCCACTGGGCAGACACCGTTCGTACTCAACAATGGGCAACACCCTAGGGTACCGGTACCGTTTCCCGCTGCTGCACCTCCTCCTCTTGTGGCCGACTGGGCAACTAATGCCAGAGAGGTTTGGGATCGGACTCAAGAGTCGATCCAAGTGGCTAAGGACCGTATGAAGACGGTGTCTGATCGGTTTTGTCGCCCAGCTCCTGTCTTTTCTCCGGGGGACTTTGT
This sequence comes from Anomaloglossus baeobatrachus, assembly GCF_048569485.1. Lineage (NCBI taxonomy): Eukaryota > Metazoa > Chordata > Amphibia > Anura > Aromobatidae > Anomaloglossus > Anomaloglossus baeobatrachus. Next base: position 552,156,424 of record NC_134358.1, on the reverse strand, counting down.
GTGGCTCTCTGCAAAACACGTGAAACTTAGAGTGAGCTCTGTCAAATTTGCTCCTCGCTTCCTGGGTCCTTATGAGGTTCTTCGACAGGTAAATCCTGTAGTCTACCAATTGAAGTTACCCGTCCATCTTAGGATCCATGACAAATTCCATGTCTCACTGTTAAAGCCGGCTATTTTAGTTCACGCTCGTGAACTGCACTCTCCTGCCTCTGATTCCTCTCGCTCTAGCTATCTATGAGGTACGAGCCATAGTTGGTTCTAAGATGGTTCGAGGGCGCAGGTTCTTCTTGATAGATTGGGAGGGCTACGGCCCGGAACATCGCTCTTGGGAGCCTGAAGGAGGCTGTCCATGCTCCCGACTTAGTTGCCGATTACCTGCGTCGCCGGGAGGGGGGCCCTTGAGGGGGAGGTACTGTTACGGTTGCTGTGGCACTGGAGACTATGTTTGGATTTCTTGCTACTGCACATGTGCGAGCACTGGAGACTATGTTCGGATTTCTTGCTACTGCACATGTGCAAGCGCTGGAGACTAAGTCCTATCTTGGAGCCATTGCACATGTGCGGGTGACATCATCGCTGACACGAGGTCACATGTCACTGACACCTTCTAAGCTGATTGGCCGCTGGTCATGTGCTTGTGACACGTGGTCACATGTCTCTGACACCTTCTATGCCGATTGGTCGCTGGTCATGTGCTTGTGACGCTTTGCTCGGTGATAGGCCAGCGTGACGTCATTGCTGTCGTTCTGGCAGCGGATTGGCTCTGGTGTCCTCCATCTTGGATGAGGCACAGAGTCTATATAAGACCCTGACGCATGCCGCCCGGCGCTCAGTCCTCTTGGTTCCTGCATAGGAGTAGACGCTCTGTGCATGTCCCTTGCGGCACCTATTCTATCTAGGTGAGCGTTATCGGTAGGGTAACGCTCTTGTACCTTGCAGATTATGCTGTGGTCCGTATCCTTGCACCTTAGTGGAGCGGACATAGGCAGGTGCTTGCTGCACATGGTCTGACTGGGCCTTGTGGTTCTACTCTGAGGTTAGCACTATCGGTAGGGTAGCGCTCCTGTTCCTTTCAGCCGTACTGTTGTCCGTGTCCTCGCACCTTAGTGGAGCGGACATAGGTAGGTTAGGTGGTCGTTGCCTTCTAGGGTAACGCTCCACTACGCTGCCTCCTGCAGCAGTCCGTATCCTCGCACACTAGGGGAGCGGTCATAGGCAGGAGTTTCAAGCTAGCAGCCTTGCTGCTGTCTGTATCCTTGCACCACAAGTGGAGCGGACATAGGTAGGTGCCATATTGCACACACTACACCTAGTCTCTGTGACTGTTAACTGAGACAGGTGCTTTCACGCTCACAGATGTGAGACTTCTTTGCACTTTTATGTTGTATTCCTCACTCTTTTGCATTTCCACTCCTATGTTCTTATAATAAGGTAGTCGCTGTGACTTAAACAGTATACACCGCTATTGGTCTTGGTGACACTGTGACGCAACAGTGTCAGTACCGCTTTGGTGGTACAGGTTTCCCCTATCCTCTGCCATACTCTGCAGCAGAGCTCTGCACGGTGGACCCTGACTGTCGGATAGCCTTCCATTCCCTTATTATCCGACAGCCCCCGTAACACAGGGATAGTGGCAGCTACCCCCCCATGCTGCATGCTGGGGGGCCGTAAGACCCATCCCTTCTCCCATAGGGTGGGGCCTGGCAACTGGGAAGGTGGGAGGAGCCAACAGCAAGAAAGAGCAGACACCGGAAGTTCAAGTGTAGTTAGGCAGAGGAGTTGGGAGTTGAAGTTGGAAGAGAGAGAGAGGTTGATACCTCAGAACAGCAACAGAAAGTGACGCTTCCTGGTGGAGACCCTGGGGCCCAGCTAGGCCCAGGTGACACCACAACAGTGAACTACAGAAAGGATTCCAGGGCCACTGAAAGGCTTTCAAGCTCGTGGTCTGTTCCACTAAGTCATCGGGTGGAGGGATCAGGCTGCATACGGGGAACGGTCCCTAGAAACTGGAGGAAGAGAAGTCATTTTCCAAAAGTGAACACCGAGGCCCAGAGTGGTTGCAAGCGCCCAGGGCCACATCCCACTGTAGAACCCCTGGGAAGAGGGCAAAGTTCCATCCAGGCAAGCCTTCTTGTCCAGAACCTATAGTGGAGGCCAAGAAAGGTTTATCCAGAGACGTCAAGGCTTGGAAGACAGCCGAGGGAAGAGACACAACAAAAGGGTGCACCGGCATTTACTCCCAGATCTACCCGGGATCGGTGGAGGTCCCTGACAGGGGACTCCAGCACACCAGTGGGCGACCCTTTCGCGACAGCCAGGAACCAGTGAGTAAAACCTTGAAACTGCACCCCCTGGTGTTGCCTCCATTATTTCGCCTGCACTGCACCAACTACAACACCAACATAGACTCCAATAAGCACCAACGGTTGCCCCGGGGTACCACTCCACCTGTCGGGAGCAGAACCATCCCAGCTGCTAGTCCATCAGCCCCGGAGGTCCCATCCAGCAGCGGCGGGTCCATAGCCGCATTCCACAGGTGGCGTCACGAATATAACCTACAAACTCTATTATTGATTACCATCCCCACTACTGCCATAGTAGTTGACCCCGCCAGGGTCACGGAGTCGGGCCCCGCCACCACTGACAACCCCCCGGACTAGTCCGGCCCGGCACCGGGTGTCCCAAAGCCCTGGGGTGGGCGAGTCACAAGCGTTACAGTAACATTTGTAAACTTGGCCAAGTCATAGCCATCCATCTGTAGTGCCCTGGAAAACCAGGTAGATGTACACTTAGGCCCCCGCATAACACTAGTCCCACAAAGAGTTACAGCAGCCGAACTGAAACCCTAGTCACCCCCCTCAGGGAAGGACAGACACACCAGTGGGTGGGACCATGTGGTTAGGAAACGCCCACCTAGGGGTCTAGACAGCCCGAGGCGGGAAAACAGTGAGATTAAGTTGGAGTTCAAGTGTGGAGTCAGGTGAAACTGACAGGTGCCAAGGTCAGAGCCGTGACACCTTGGCTAGGTGGCAGACGGTGGCCAGAGTTTGCAGGAGATGGGAAGACTGCTTCGGGGATCTAGAGTGGACCAGGACAGGGTTGTAGACCGCCGGTACAGACACCGGAGAACCGACCAGAATCCGTGTGCACAGAAGGGGGTACTTGGACCCTGAAGCCAGGACCGGCACCAACGGCCTAGCTAATTAACCAATTGAGGGCAGGATTATAGGTCCTGTCCCAACCTAAGTCCCGAAAAGTAGACAACCACCCACCGAGAGGGATAAGGCAACCGCCAGGGCCCGTAGATCCTAAGGGTCAGCGTCAGACGGGCACGGCTCCCAACCAAAGGACTGGGAGCAGGCTCCTGTGTTCTACACCGGGCACTCCCATCTACAGAAACAGTGCAGAGGAGAAAGACTTTGACTACGAAACTCGGGTGTGGGACCAGATACACCCGTCTGCGTCAGCCGGCCAACATCACCTTGGTTTACCACAGGACTCGTGTACTTTATTCCACCGTGAGTAACATCGCCGGCCTGGCCGGGTGCGCCGGCACACGGAACTCCCAATCCTCAGCATAAAGACACTGGGCCCCGGGACATCCATCCCTACCCACGGAGGGGTTAACATCCAGCTGTCATCACATCTCCACAGGTCTCCCATAACCGCAGCGGTGGTGCCATACCTCACCACACACCGTGGATGGCGTCACGAACCAAATACGGTCAAGGCCGTACCAATACGTCCCCCTTTTTATTCGGCGTGTCCGCGAGACGCCCGGTGTCCGGAGGATCCCTCAAGCCACGCAGCGGGTCCGGATCCGAGCAGCATTGTCTGCTGGCACGGGGGCGGCACACATCCATACGTTTTTTGATCCTTTTTCATTTTACTACCGCCCAAGGTTAACACATCATTAATATTCATTAATATTTTGACAAATTAGTATAACTGGTTAATCATAAATGTAAACAGAGAAAGGTTGTCCAGCTCAAGATCACGTCCCACGAAAAACAGAAGAAAGAAAGCACGGTATCCCGCTGCTACTGGGAATATTCAACTAGTGAAGGAACCAGATGTGTTTTCGAGCCACTAGCGTTCTTATACTTGCTGGAACCTCAGTTTCAGAACGCTAATTGTTCGAAATGCGTATGGTCCTTTTAAATATTATATACTACCATTTGCCCCGACAATGTTATGGAGACACGGGGCTCAGTGGGTGCTCTCGTCCACTAAAACCCGCCGCCTTTAGAAAGACAGCGTGGCTCAGGGCTCATCCCAACTGAACGCCGGCCTCCTTAACCGTGGGCGTAACACTACTCAGACAACACAGGGTGAGGGAACCACAATAATTAGACTTTATTGGATCCCCAAACAATTAACGGCACATATCACATAACCAGCCAAACACACAAATGTAACAGGCAACAGAGTCTCACCCCTCCGCTGGCTCACCAGGGATTTAGAATGTCCATGCCTCAGAGGTTCCAGGGCTATTTACTCCAATCCAGCAGCACCCCGCTTTTGGCGGGCACCCACCGAGAAAGGAATAATGCCAGATTTAGGAAGCTGTCTGAGGTCTGCAAAGTCTGTAACAGGTGACTGAACTGACCCAACCTGAGTGTCCTCCTTAGGTAGTCCTAGTATGATGTTACAATCCAGGCAGCCGGAGTCGAAATCCCTAGGCTGTGGATATGGTCTCCAACCGGAACCGGAGTCCCTAGATTGAAGCCATAAGATATCCTGATCCTCTAGTCAGCTCCTTAGAGCTTAGACTGGATCCATCAGCATCCATCAACAACCTGGTGGCTTAAAGAAATCCCTTTTATAGCCACAGCCTTCCACTTAGATACACTGCGTCCTCATCGATTGGTTGGACAAGAGCGCCTCTCCCATTGGATGAATCTCAAGCTGCATGGACAATGTTCATCCAAATTATGTCTACAGAAAGACTGAGGGTATACATGTAGTCTGGGAGTCACCGACTAGACAATGGCTACTAAGGTAATCACATTAGCAATACACAACTACAATACAATGATTACTGGAAAAGTCTAGAGAACAATACGTCTGGCTTTCAGTGGCCAACACAATTACATGAGTCCAAAACAGTCTTGTAAAAACAATGAGGGACTTATCCCCCGTCTATAAACAATCTATCATCCTGTCTGGCTGAATTTTAAGAAACTTTAACCCATGAGAGTCCATGTCGTCACAAATGTGTTTTCAGTTTTTGGATTTTAATATATTTTCATTAAAGTATGGATTTTATCTCAGAGTGCCTCCAGGAAGCTGGATCTCTCATCTTTTCCTTCACTAGTCAATCATAAATACCGTATATAAATAATAATTGCCATATGGAGCCCAAATAATATTGTGAATAGTGCCAAAATAATACCCCCAAATAGTAATATTGTCAAAATATAGTGCCCAAATGATATAATGATAGTGTTTACACAATGCTGTCACAGAGTGGTTAAATAATGCTGCCATATGGTGCTGAAATGACGGAATTCTTAGTAGAGCTGATCTCCTGTAACGCACAGGCGCTGTGAATTTTGGGTCTGGTGTTAAATTGATACTGTATGTCCCAGATGGTATAGAAGCAGATTAAGCAAGAAAAGGGGAGGCCGCAGAAGAGAAATGTGTTAGAAAACTCAGTGTACAAAACATAAACTGAAGGAATTAGAACGGAATCTATAAACGGAATGTTGAGAAGAATGAAGCGTGGACCTGACATTGTGGAGGAGCACGAGCCTCTCTGCAGCACTCGTGTGTAGCGCTCACCGTGCCATGGTCTTACATGAATAGAAGCAACCTTAACCCCAGAAAGAACGAGTCAAAAGACATCACCGTGACCCCACATATAAAATGATGGAGGCTTCAGCTGAGAATTTGTTCGGGTCACTAATTGAATACCTTAGACACAAAGTCCCCATCGGGGCTTCAAAGTACGTTCTGAAACGCTGCAGTAAAACAGTCATGGCAGCAATAAATACCGCATGAATCTTCTGCCAGGTTTCCTTAAAGGCACTGCATCTTCAGAAAATGACTTTTTGTCTAAGTTATATATTCCTTTTTTTTTTAATTCATGCAACATTTTTGTTTCTTCATATCACGATATTAAAAAACAAAACTAGTAATAATCCTGCAATTCTCACACTGGCCACTGGGGTTTTGTAGACTCATTGTAGATCCAGTAATTTCAGGAACAGTTTGCAGCGGTCGTCTTATCATCATAGGCAGGATTGCATTGACTGATAACACAGCTACCTGAATTTCCCCGAAAATAAGATAGGGTCTTATACTATTTCTTTGCTCTGAAAAATGTGCTAGGGGTTATTCTCGGGATAGTTATTTTTGGCTAGACGCTAGTCTCGCCACTCTGATTAGACAACACGAGCAAGGTAAGACAAAAGGATGGGGAAAGACACAACAAATAACAATCCACAGCTTCTCCAGCAAGAACCTTTCAGCTGCAACGGAAAAAACACCTCAGCTTTTCCAGCATAGGTATGAGCTATAACATTGGAGAGCAGTGCGTGTCATTACTGACAGGATCGTCTGCTGCAGATGCCTCTCACTAGTGGTAGGAATCAGACACTTCCATCTTGATGGCTTTATATGTCACCCCTTTTCCCAGAGTTAGACTGTTCACATTACTTGCATCTGCTGCTTGCTAACCCATCATTTGCTGTAAGCATCACATATTGTTTTCAGAGACTGTTTTCCATATGTTACAATCTGCTGTAGATTCTATAACTGCCATTTACTGCTGGTTAAAACATTGTTTGCTATAAGCTCACAATCTAAATTCCCTATCAGTATGTCTTTGGAGTGTGGGAGTAAACCGGAGGAAACCATGCATTACATTACATTTGCTTTTGGCTAACCCATCATTTGCTGTAAGCATCACAAATTCTTTTTAGAGACTGTTTTCCATATGTTACAATCTTCCGTGCATTCGATAACTGCCATTTACTGCTGGTTAACACATTGTTTGCAGTAAGCATCACAAACTGTTGTTAGACTCTGTTCGCACTACCGCTATCTACATCCGAGTGCTTCTTCAGATCTGCCATTTTCCTCGTTGGTTCTGTCACTTCCGGTGTGTCCGGTGTGCCTGCCGATCAGCATAGCCTGCTGTCCAAGTCTTCGCTGGAGATCAGCAGTCCAAAATCAGTGATGTACTCTAGATAAAGATGGAAGCTCAGTGCTGCCACTACAGGAGACATGCAGCATTACAGTAGTCCTATTGAAATGAATGGGAGGTCATGTTCCACGAATACATCGTGAACACGTCTGTCCAATTACATGCACTGGTACCTTATGCATATTGTCCATGGTATCAGAAGAAATGTCACCTACAATCAGTACACGTAAGGTTTCGTCCTCATTTTGGATACCGGACGTCGGAGGAAGCTTTGCCTCTCTGTAATGCCGGCGGATACATTTCCAGACACAGTAATCTCATGTGCAGTCAGAACCAGTTATCTCCATTATCACAAGATGAGAAGGGTGAAGAAAATCCTTGATCTACTTTGGAAAAAGATTTGATACAGTACATGATTGGAAAATCAATATGTGGATTCATTAGCGTTTGTGAAATAGAATTTTCTACGGAGGAAACATCCTATCCGAAAAAGAGACTTGACAAGAATGTCAATGTCCTCTGTATGGTACGTATAGGAGCACCAGTCCTATATACAATGACCTCTGTATGGTACATATAGGAGCACCAGTCCTATATACAATGACCTCTGTATGGTACATATAGGAGCACCAGTCCTATATACAATGACCTCTGTATGGTACATATAGGAGCACCAGTCCTATATACAATGTCCTCTGTATGGTACGTATAGGAGCACCAGTCCTATATACAATGACCTCTGTATGGTACATATAGGAGCACCAGTCCTATATACAATGACCTCTGTATGGGACATATGGGAGCACTAGTCCTATATACAATGACCTCTGTATGGTACGTATAGGAGCATCAGTCCTATATACAATGACCTCTGTATGGGACATATAGGAGCACCAGTCCTATATACAATGTCCTCTGTATGGTACATATAGGAGCACCAGTCCTATATACAATGTCCTCTGTATGGTACATATAGGAGCACCAGTCCTATATACAATGACCTCTGTATGGTACATATAGGAGCACCAGTCTTATATACAATGTCCTCTATATGGTACATATAGGAGCACCAGTCTTATATACAATGTCCTCTGTATGGTACATATGGGAGCACTAGTCCTGTATACAATGTTCTCTGTATGGTAGATATAGGAGAACCAGTCCTATATACAATGTCATCTGTATGGTACATATAGGAGAACCAGTCCTATATACAATGTCCTCTGTATGGTACATATAGGAGCACCAGTCCTATATACAATGTCCTCTGTATGGTGTATATATAGGAGCACCAGTCCTATATACAATGTCCTCTGTATGGTGTATATATAGGAGCACCAGTCCTATATACAATGTCCTCTGTAAGGTATATATAGGAACACCAGTGCTACATACAATGTCCTCTGTATGGTACATATAGGAGCACCAGTCCTATATACAATGTCCTCTGTAAGGTATATATAGGAGCACCAGTCCTGTATACAATGTACTCTGTATGGTATATATAGGAGCACCAGTCCTATATACAATGACCTCTGTATGGTAAATATAGGAGCACCAGTCTTATATACAATGTCCAATGTATGGGACATATAGGAGCACCAGTCCTATATACAATGTCCAATGTATGGGACATATAGGAGCAACAGTCCTATATACAATGTCCAATGTATGGGACATATAGGAGCACCAGTCCTATATACAATGTCCAATGTATGGGACATATAGGAGCAACAGTCCTATATACAATGTCCTCTGTATGGTACATATAGGAGCAACAGTCCTATATACAATGTCCTCTGTATGGTACATATAGGAGCACCAGTCCTATATACAATGTCCTCTGTAACGTATATATAGGAGCACCAGTCCTGTATACAATGTACTCTGTATGGTATATATAGGAGCACCAATCCTATATACAATGTCCAATGTATGGGACATATAGGAGCAACAGTCCTATATACAATGTCCTCTGTATGGTACATATAGGAGCACCAGTCCTATATACAATGTCCTCTGTATGGTACATATAGGAGCACCAGTCCTATATACAATGTCCTCTTTATGGTACATATAGGAGCACCAGTGCTATATACAATGTCCTCTGTATGGTACATATAGGAGCACGAGTCCTATATACAATGTCCTCTGTATGGTACATATAGGAGCACCAGTCCTATATACAATGTCCTCTGTATGGTACATATAGGAGCACCAGTCCTATATACAATGTCCTCTGTATGGTGTATATATAGGAGCACCAGTCCTGTATACAATGTCCTCTGTATGGTGTATATATAGGAGCACCAGTCCTATATACAATTTCCTCTGTATGGTACATATAGGAGCACCAGTGCTACATACAATGTCCTCTGTATGGTACATATAGGAGCACCAGTCCTATATACAATGTCCTCTGTAAGGTATATATAGGAGCACCAGTCCTGTATACAATGTACTCTGTATGGTATATATAGGAGCACCAGTCCTATATACAATGTCCTCTGTATGGTACATATAGGAGCACCAGTCCTATATACAATGTCCAATGTATGGGACATATTGGAGCAACAGTCCTATATACAATGTCCTCTGTATGGTACATATAGGAGCAACAGTCCTATATACAATGTCCTCTGTATGGTACACATAGGAGCACCAGTCCTATATACAATGTCCAATGTATGGGACATATAGGAGCACCAGTCCTATATACAATATCCTCTTTATGGTACATATAGGAGCACCAGTACTATATACAATGTCCTCTGTATGGTACATATAGGAGCACCAGTCCTATATACAATGTCCTCTGTATGGTACATATAGGAGCACCAGTCCTATATACAATGTCCAATGTATGGGACATATAGGAGCAACAGTCCTATATACAATGTCCTCCTTATGATACTTATAGGAGTACTAGTCCTGTCGCCAGTCCTAGGCCTCTCATATAACCCAATCAGATGTCATGCTTTGCACTGAATAGGGGCAACAACAGCAAAACACGTTTCTATGAACAGGGTTTATAATGTGCTAAATTATAGAGGATCTGGTACCATCATTGCAAAACTGCTAGTTCTGCCTTGAAAAATGAAATATATATATATATATATATATATATATATATATATATATATATATATATATATATATATATATATAAAAATCTCCCCTGCCCAGACAGGAGTGATGGGAACCTAACATTGACACACATCAGTCAGGGGCACACATACTATATGGGTCATCATGTACCCTGTAGATACACCCTTACACGCCTATCGGTTTGGTTTTGGAGGAACCTTTTATGTATTTATTGCCCTTGTTTAGATTGTAGTCCAGGACCCCAATGCTGTAAGACCACTGGCATGACCAAATACATAATTCCCCTTTTTTTATTATTATGTTCCCATAAAACGTTTTGTAATTTTCCCCCTTTTATATTCTTATGGTCTCCTGTGCCTGATTCATGTTTTACACCAATACTTCCGAAAAGGATTAAGTGGACGCAGCACATTAGCGAATAGGAGAATTACGTTGTGCTCGGCGTTCTCGCGGTAATGGAATAAGTCACCGGTCCACGACAAGTGGAATCCGCTCTGACAATAACTAATTGAGTCTCAGTGAAAGTAATCAGCGGAAAGATCCTGTTTTCTGTTTTTAACCGATACCTTTAGGAAGCGACAACAAGAGAATAGCAATAATATTACAGAAAACGCAACGGAGTAAAGTGAGACAAGTATAAATAACGCGTTCCATAGTCAGAATTTGCAAGGTCTTTCCGACCTCTGGAAACCATCAGCAGGTTGGCTGGTTGCTTTTAACTGAACGTGTCACTTTTAATAGTCAGTAATTTGCTTTTTTTGGAAAAACAACTTCAAGCCATTTATTTTCTACCTTTCATCAATTTTTTCATGTTGAACTGGACACACAATATAATAGTGGCTGCAGAGTGGAATAAAACTCTTAAAAAATTGCAAAGATATTAGCAATCACAATATTTGGTACGCAATGAGTTAACTTTTTGTGAGTGGGTGTTATCAGACAGCTTTCACTGGAGGCGTGGACTTCTTCCTCCTGGATAGTGCAGACAAATCGTTATCAGGCAGCAACACTCAAAAGAAAGAAGAACACGCCCCCATCATAGCTTAGAGCAGACTACTCCTGTGTGAGACATGTAATGACAGACAGTCCTGATCTCCTGGTCTCACCTCCTAGAAAGCACAGATGAGTAACACCTTTTAGATAAAGTCCCAGCAGTTAGTGTGGGGGTAGGGCAGCACAGCTGAGTTTAGGTGTGTCACTGATACGAGTGACGGACAGCCCTATGGTGTCCAGCAATAGAAGGTCACAGCGTTTGGCTGCACAAACTGCTCCCTGACTTTCTATTATTCCTGCTGTTAGTATTTGGTATACTAGGTATCTCCTCTGCTGTGTTTTCATTCTTTTCACTTTAAGACCCAGTGGAGTTCCTCTTCAAATCAGCATCATCTGTATTTCCCCTTGGGTTTAAATACTCTCATTTTCCATGGATTTATGCTGGTGATCTTCAGTTTCTTCACAAGCTTTAGATGCAAGCAGGTGGCTTGCACCTATCTGTAGGATCATAGCTGCTGTCTGCTGAACTTCTTCCTGAGACATCTGGAGATAAGTTGTTGATAGGCTTTCTCCATTTTGTATTCCTTGTGTCTGCCTTTAGCGTTTAGTTGGGGTTGACTAAGAACTCATCCCATCCATTTCCTATTTAAGGCCCAGCATTAGGGATACCTAGGGTCAGGTATCCAGCTCGGCACATAGTTGCGGAACCTATTTAGAGTGGTGAGGGAGCCCAGGGGCCAACGGTAAGTTTGGTCAGGGGTCTCCATCTCCCCCTTCCCTAGACGCAGGGCTTCCCTTCCTTTCCCCGTTCACTTGGTACTCCCCCTTACCATGACAGTCACATTACAAACCCTTTTATCTGATATCCTCCTCTCATAGCACTGTTACCTCTGCTGTATTTCCCCTCCCCCACATAACCTGTCTAGAGATGTGTCAGTAGTCACACTTATGCCTTTTGAACTCAACATGTAATCACTCTACAGGGAGATCAGAGCAGGGGGGGGGGGGGGTCATCGCATCTCCTACAGGACTAGTCCAGAACAATCAGTCTGCTCCGGTGTGAGATGAAATGACAGCCTGATGTCATTGAAGTGTTTGAGCACAGCAGACAAAAGTGTGATTATAGCCACACTCAGTAATCATAAGCTTATAGAAGGGTTTGTAATGTGACACAGCTAAACTCAGCTGTGCTGCTCCTTCATCCACACTGACTCATGCAGGAGGTTAGACCAGGAGATCGTATCAATTCATCTCAAGCACTGAGAAACCTGCTCTAAGCTATCCTGTGGGCGTGTTCTTCTTTCCTATGACTGTTGCTGCCTGCATATCATTGGTCAGCTGCATACAGGGGAGAAGAAGTACACACCCCCAGTCTTATAACACCCACATAGGCTTAAAAAAGTTAACTCTTTAGGTGCCAAATACTTTGATTGCTGACATCTCCACAATGGAGAGGATTAGAAATTAGAAAAAAAAATATTTCTATTTTGCTCTGCAGCCACTATTACATCATGTGTCCAGTTCAACATGAAAAATTTGGGTGAAAGGTCTTCTACTCATTCTAAATCTAAGTGTCACCAGTTTCCAAATATTTTGTCCTCTCTTACTTCTCCCTATTGTGATGGTACACCACTAGGTGTCACTAGAAGCTACTAGAGACGGAAGTCAAACATGCCGGTGGTCAGAAGCCAGGAAGTCAGATAAGATACACAGGGAACAAGCGGAGCCAGGGTTAGGGCACAAGACTGTGATTGGAAGCTAGGAAGTCAGATAAGTTACACAGGGAGCGAGCGGAGCTGAGGTCATGTTACAAGCTGGAGGTCAAAAGCCAGGAAGTCAGATAAGGTACACAGGGAGCAAGCAGAGCCAGGGTCAGGGTACAACCCTGAGATCGGAAGCTAGGAATTAGATAAGGTACACAGGGAGCAAACAGGCCAAGGTCAGGGTACAAGTTGGAGGTCAGAAGCCAAGAAGTCACATAAAGTACAAAAGAAGCGAGCGGAGCCAAGGTCAGGGTATAAGCTGTAGGTCAGAAGCCAGGAAGTCACATAAACTACACAGGAAGCAAGCGGAGCTGAGGTCAGGGTACAAGCGGAGGTCGGAAGCCAGGGGGATAGCGTCGAATTCAGGAGCATGGACTTAGAAGGGTAATAACGGTCCATGGTAGGGAGGAAAGATCAGAACAACTAAACCCACGGGAGCCAGAGAACTCACTGCAGAGCAGGAACTATGACTGGCAGCGTTCTGGGTGAAGTTGCTCTCTAATGAAGCCGAACACTCACCCGGAACAATGCCCTTGAACACAAGTCTCTCCCCGCACCAGCGCAGGACCTGCAGGCTAAGAAGCAACCCGTAACCTGGAGCATACAGGCTCTGCGGATTATGATACCTAGGCTTTTCCAGCCTTTTACACTATCCCTTCTAGTCTCAGGGACTTACCAGCTTTGAGCAGTTACGTCCCCATACCGCTAGTATTATTAGCCATTGGCTCCCCATAGAAGCTACTATGCCTCATGCCCTGATAAATACACCTCTTGACTGGTAAAAGTTCACTTATTTTAGAGCCAACATGAAAACAAAAGTTTCCCATTCTGCCGATCGGTGCCGGTCCCAGCGGTGGATAGGTGATATTTTGTGTAAAAGTGATAACATATCTTCACTGGACAATCCCTTTAAGGCTAATGCCACCGCTCATTGAAATAGAAGTTTAAGCTTCATTTACGAGACGGAGGGAAATCCATATTACACGGTTCATGTCGCTGCTCTAAAATTAGCCGTAAACCTTATCTAATATTGATGGATCTCCCACATCTTGTTCTTGTTTGATATTCTAATGCGGATCCCTTTAAGGGCTATAAATGGCGAATTATCAAAGGGGAGACAGCGGGCGGTTTATGAATTTATTACCGCCTGGGACGTCCGACGCTATGATGACGGCATGACTATGGACGGTTTCCATTTCATCTCCTGCCACGGCTACTAATTACCATTGTAGGGTCTAATCCACGGAGCAGACACCACCGTACCTGCTGCTCCTTCCCACTAATGCACCGTGAGTCGGGGAAGACGGATGGATCACGGGGGAGATCAATGACTTCACATGTGACTTACGGTTAACAAAGCTAATTAGATAAAATAACTCTGAGGTCTTCATATCGTAGGAAATATTAATTACTAATTCATTCTGACACAACCTGTCTGGGAAATCTGAGCCGTCACTTCACTCGCAGGGTATAAGATTAGCGGGATTTACCAGTATACACCAGTATATACCAGTGATGCAAGCTGGGGGGGGGTAGAATGTTCCCTCTAAAGCAGGGGTCTCAAACTCGGCTGGGTGTTTGGGCCGCACAGAGGAAAAAAATAATTTGGGGGGCTGCATTCTTTGCAGGACAAAGTGACATTTTTATTGGTACCATATATATTTTTTTTACACGCCTTTGGATGACTGATTTTCAACATTTTTCACTTGTTTATTATAACAAATGTGCACATTCTTTGGTTAAATCTAAAAAAAATAATTTGATAAAAAAAAGTCATGCCTTATTTTGGTTTTTTTTTACATTTTATCCCTTTCTTGTAACTAATAGTGTTACAATTATCACTATATAGAAATTTTGGCCAACATCTTTTAGTAATGTTCCCTATCCTATAGTAATGTGCCCACCTTGTCCCCATCCTACAGACATGTGCCCACCTTGCCCCTATTCTATAGACATGTGCCCACCTTGTCCCTATTCTATAGTCATGTGCCCACCTTGTCCCCATCCTATAGACATGTGCCCACCTTGTCCCCATCCTATAGTCATGTGCCCACCTTGTCCCCATCCTATAGACATGTGCCCACCTTGTCCCCATCCTATAGACATGTGCCCACCTTATCCCCATCCTATAGACATGTTCCCACCTTGTCCCCATCCTATAGTCATGTGCCCACCTTGTCCCTATTCTATAGTCATGTGCCCACCTTGTCCCCATTCTATAGTCATGTGCCCACCTTGTTCCTATTCTATAGTAATGTCCCCATCCTGTAGTAATGGGTGGTGGGGGCAGGGGCCCCAGATCCACAGTGATTGGACAGATCAGTCACAAGGCCGGTCTCTCCAATCAGAGCGGGGGGCGGGTGAAACAGAGGTCACCCAGCTCCAGCCAATGATCGGTGCTACAGCTGCACTGATCAGGGCTGGATTTCAATGTTACAGCCATTTTCAATGGCTGAAACATTACAGTGGCTGTGATTGGCTGACGAACGCCGCACAGCCAATCACAGCCTCCGTAGGTCCGGGGAGGAGACACCGCCCCTCCTGAGGTCCCCTCCTCCCCGAATCTAAGGTATTTGCTATTTGCAATGCAAACAGCGATCGCAGCCACCGGGGCTCGATTTCGCCATGACGTACTGGGTATGTCATGGATCCTTAAGTACCAGGGAGCCATGATGTACCCAGTACGTCATAGGTCGCTAAGGGGTTAATGTGCCGTCCTTCACATACACAAAAAATAAAAAAACACCATTCTTCTCACCTGTCTCGCGCTCCCTCGGCTCCTCATCTCTGCTTCTTGCTGTCTGCAGGCTGTGCCCCGGTGACTATGGCGGCCGGTGCAGGGGCCGCAGCCACTGGCAGCGATTTATGTCAGATCAGATGGTTGTTTAGCCGGCACTGCGCGCGTACAGTCCTTACCTCTGAGAACGCAGCGCCGGCAAAACACTCATCTAACAAAGTGCAGACAGTGGCTGCGGCCCCTGCACCGGCCGCGATAGTGACCAGGGGCACGGGCCTGGGGGCCCCACAAAGCAGCCTGACGGGCCGCATGTGGCCCGCGGGCCGCGTGTTTGAGACCCCTGGTCTAAAGGATATCAGATCAATGGTGCTTTCCTTTGCCATAAATCAAGTGCAACCATTAAGTTAAGATCATAATCAACCCATAGACTTCTCATCAGGACATGTCATAGTATCATAGTATCATAGTTTTTAAGGTTGAAGGGAGACTCTAAGTCCATCTAGTTCAACCCGTAGCCTAACATGTTGATCCAGAGGAAGGCAAAAAAAACCCCAATGTGGCAAACAAGTTCCAATGGGGAAAAAATGTCCTTCCTTCGTCCACATCCGGCAATCAGACTAGTTCCCTGGATCAATACCCTGTCATAAAATCTAATATACATAACTGGTAATATTAAATTTTTCAAGAAAGGCATCCAGGCTCTGCTTAAATGTTAGTAGTGAATCACTCATTACAACATCATGCGGCAGAGAGTTCCATAGTCTCACTGCTCGTACAGTAAAGAATCCTCGTCTGTGATTATGCTTAAACCTTCTTTCCTCAAGACGTAGCGGATGCCCCCGTGTTCCAGTCGCAGGCCTAGGTGTAAAAAGATCTTTGGAAAGGTCTCTGTACTGTCCCCTCATATATTTATACATTGTGATTAGATCCCCCCTAAGCCTTCGTTTTTCCAGACTAAATAACCCCAAGTTTAATAACCTGTCTTGGTATTGCAGCCCACCCATTCCTCTAATAATCTTGGTGGCTCTTCTCTGCACCCTCTCCAGTTCAGCTATGTCCTTCTTATATATCGGTGACCAGAATTGTACACAGTATATAAGTGCGGTCGCACTAGTGACTTGTACAGAGGTAGAACTATATTTTTTTCAGGAACACTTATACCTCTTTTAATACATCCCATTATTTTATTAGCCCTGGCAGCAGTTGCCTGACACTGGCCACTAAAGTGAAGTTTACCATCCCCCCATACACCCAAGTCTTTTTCTGTGTCTGTTTTACCCAGTGTTCTACAATTAAGTACATAATCATAAATGTTATTTCCTCTACCCAAGTGCATGACCTTACATTTATCTACATTAAACTTCAATTGCCACTTCTCAGCCCAATCCTCCAATTTACATAAATCTCCCTGTAATATAAAATTATCCTCCTCTGTATTGATTACCCTGCAGAGTTTAGTATCATCTGCAAATATTGAAATTCTACTCCGCATGCCCCCAACAAGGTCATTTATAAATATGTTGAAAAGAAGCGGGCCCAATACTGACCCCTGTGGTACCCCACTATGAACTGAGACCCAGTCCGAGTACGTACCATTAATAACCACCCTTTGTTTCCTATCACTGAGCCAGTTTTTAACCCAGTTACACATATTTTCCCCTATCCCCATTATTCTCATTTTATGTACCAACCTTTTGTGTGGCACCGTATCAAAAGCTTTTGAAAAGTCCATATACACAACATCCACTGCATTTCCCTGGTCCAGGCTTGAACTTACCTCTTCATAGAAGCTGATCAAATTAGTTTGACAGGATCGATCCCTCATAAACCCATGTTGATCTCTGTCATAAGGTTATTTTTCTTGAGATACTCCAGTATAGCATCTCTCAAGAAACCCTCAAGGATTTTACCAACCGTAGAGGTTAAACTTTCCGGCCTATATTTTCCCGGCTCAGTTTTTGTCCCCTTTTTGAATATTGGCACCACATTTGCTATGCGCCAGTCCTGCGGTACCGACCCTGTTATTAAGGAATCTGAGAAGATTAAAAATAATGGTCTATCTATCACAGAACTCAATTCCTGTAGTACTCTGGGGTGTAGCCATCCGGACCCGGAGATTTGTCAACCTTAGTGATTTCGAGGCGGCGGCGTACTTCCTGCTGGGTTAAGTAGGTAATATTCAAGGGTGAATTTATGGCATCACTGGTCATGTCATCTGCCATGGCATTTTCTTGTACAAAAACCGTAGAAAAAAAGTCATTCAGCAGGTTGGCTTTACCCTCATCCCCTTCCACCATTTCACCAAGACTATTTTTAAGGGGGCCAACACTATCGCTTTTCAGTTTTTTACTGTTTATGTAGTTAAAGAATATTTTAGGATTATTTTTACTTTCTCTCGCAATGAGTCTCTCTGTCTCAAACTTAGCTAACTTAATTTGCTTTTTACATATTTTATTTAATTTTCTATAATTATATAATGCCTCATCACTACCTACCCTCTTTAATTCTTTTAAGGCAGGGGTGGGGAACCTCCGGTCCGCGGGCCGTATGCGGCCCGCGATGACCTTTTCTGTGGCCCCCGGGGCAGATTCCCGGTGGCTGCAGTGCTCGGGCAGCCGCTCATCTTGTCTATTGCCGGCAGACAGACAGTACTGGGGGTGGGACTTCCTCCCTCTGGCTCCTACATGCTCCTTGTGAGTTTGCAGCTATAAGCAGAGTGATGGAGGAGGGGCCTGCACGGCACTAAGGTTGAACTGAGCTGCTGCATCCATCTTGCATCAGGCAGGAACTTGTGCTGCACCTGATCTTACAGGGGCAACTAAGCAGCAGGTACTTATAGCTAAGCTAAGTGTGTTTATATCTAATATATACCACCATATATCAAATGTATTTGTGACTTCAATGTCCAGTATGTGTGTGTTGTGTATACGGCATGTGTGTGTTGTGTATACGGCATGTGTGTGCTGTGTATACGGCGTGTAATGTGTATAAGGCGTGTAATGTGTGTGTGCTGTGTATATGGCGTGTGTGCTGTGTATACGGCGTGTGTGCTGTGTATACGGAATGTGTGCTGTGTATACAGAGTGTGTGATGTGTATATAGCGTGTGTGCTGTGTATATAGCGTGTGTGCTGTGTATATAGCGTGTGTGCTGTGTATGCAGCGTGTGTGCTGTGTATGCAGCGTGTGTGCTGTGTATGCAGCGTGTGTGCTGTGTATGCAGCGTGTGTGCTGTGTATGCAGCGTGTGTGCTGTGTATACAGCGTGTGTGCTGCGTATATGGCGTGTGTGCTGCGTATATGGCGTGTGTGCTGCGTATATGGCGTGTGTGCTGCGTATATGGCGTGTGTGCTGCGTATATGGCGTGTGTGCTGCGTATACGGCGTGTGTGCTGTGTATACGGCGTGTGTGCTGTGTATACGGAATGTGTGCTGTGTATACAGAGTCTGTGCTGTGTATACAGAGTGTGTGTGTGTGCGCTGTGTTTGTTGTGTTTGGCAATTAATATAGTTTCATATTTTAAGGCTTATTGGTATATCTAATTCCAGGTGCATGCAGAGCTTTTTCATTCTCCTTATGTGCTGTGTATACGGCATGTTGACTGCTGTGTATACGGCATGTTGACTGCTGTGTATACGGCATGTTGACTGCTGTGCATGGCTTGTGTGTGTGCTGTATACAGCATGTGTGCTGTGTATACAGCGTGTGAGTGCTGTGTACAGTATACAGTATCTCCTGTGCAAGTGTACTGTATATGGCCACTGTGTGTCATGGGTGGTGTACAATATGACCAGTGTGTCAAGGCTGTGTGCAGTATACGGCCAGTGTGTCGGGGCTGTGTGCAGTATACGACCAGTGTGTCGGGGCAGTATACGGCAAAGACAAATCTGGAAAAGCAGTTGTGAGAAGCGAAATTACAGCCGCACCAAAGAGAAGCAGCTCCGGCCGCCACAGTAGGGGTATAGGGGTGAGTTAATTGTTTGACCAAATATAGCAGTCATTTTCAAGTTCATAATCTTATGTGGCCCCCGAAGGTTGGTAGAATTTCCCTAATGGCCCCCGGCAGTAAAAAGGTTCCCCACCCCTGTTTTAAAGGGAACCAATCATCAGGATTTTCGTGTATAAGCTGCAGCCAGCGCAGTACTGGCACTATCATGCACAGTGTGTACATACCATTGGGGTGCAGATCGGGTGTTTAGTCAGTGAAATCCAACTTTATAAAGTTTGAAATTTCGTGCACTTTTTGATTGACGTGTGCACCTCTGCAGATAATGTCCGGGCGGGTTATGCAGGAGTTCCCCGCCCCCCCACCAGCCTGTTCCTCCCTCTCTCCTGATGTCCGGGAGGGTTATGCACGTGTTCCCCGCCCCCCCGCGCTGCCTGTTCCTCCCTCCCTCCGGCTGTATGTAAAATGCTAATCTTCAGAAACATGGCGCCGGAGTGGGCCTCAGCGCATAGCGCTTATCTCCGGCGCCATGTTTCTGAAGCCCGCATTACACAGCTTGGTGTCTGCAGAACAGCTGATCGGAGGACGCGATCAGCTGTAGCTATGACGACGTGCCGCCTCAGGACACCGGGCCAGGACAGGAGCCTGCCAGCGACATCGGGGGTCAGGTGAGGTGAGCTCACCATGGACTCACATGACCCCGTGACTGCAGTGCTGCGAGACCCGGTCACGGTAGTGATATCGGGCGGCACTGTCTTCACGGGGTCAGGTGAATGAAATTACTAGCACCTGTGATGTCATTGCCCCAGCAGGCACGCACACATTATACACACACATACACACACTATATATATACACACACACCCACACTGCTGTGTGTGCGCCCCTGCGTTGACCTGGGCTCACCTTCTGAGTTCCAGGTCACTGCAGGAAAGCACTCACAGCTGTGTGTGTGTATAATGTGTGTATGCGCGTGTGTATGATGTGTGTGCGCACGCGCGTGTGTGCGCGCGCGTGTATGATGTATGTGCGCGCGCGCGTGTATGATGTGTGTGCGCGCGCGCGTGTATGATGTGTGTGCGCGCGCGCGTGTATGATGTGTGTGCGCGCGCGCGTGTATGATGTGTGTGCGCGCGCGCGTGTATGATGTGTGTGCGCGCACGCGTGTATGATGTGTGTGCGCGCACGCGTGTATGATGTGTGTGCGCGCGTGTGTGTATGATGTGTGTGCGCGCGCGTGTATGATGTATGTGTGCGCGCGCGTGTATGATGTGTGTGCGCGCGCGCGTGTATGATGTGTGTGCGCGCGCGCGTGTATGATGTGTGTGCGCGCGCGCGTGTATGATGTGTGTGCGCGCACGCGTGTATGATGTGTGTGCGCGCGTGTGTGTATGATGTGTGTGCGCGCGTGTGTGTATGATGTGTGTGCGCGCGTGTGTGTATGATGTGTGTGCGCGCGTGTGTGTATGATGTGTGTGCGCGCGTGTGTGTATGATGTGTGTGCGCGCGCGCGTGTATGATGTGTGTGCGCGCGCGCGTGTATGATGTGTGTGCGCGCGCGCGTGTATGATGTGTGTGCGCGCACGCGTGTGTGTGTGTATGCGCACGCGTGTGTGTGTATAGTGTGTGTGTATAGTGTATGTGTGTGTGTATAGTGTGTATAGTGTGTGTGTGTGTGTGTATAGTGTGTGTGTGTGTGTATAGTGTGTGTGTGTATAGTGTGTGTGTGTGTGTGTATAGTGTGTGTGTGTGTGTATAGTGTGTGTGTGTGTGTATAGTGTGTGTGTGTGTGTGTATAGTGTGTGTGTGTGTGTGTATAGTGTGTGTGTGTGTGTGTGTGTGTGTGTGTATAGTGTGTGTGTGTGTGTATAGTGTGTGTGTGTGTGTGTGTATAGTGTGTGTGTGTGTGTGTGTATAGTGTGTGTGTGTGTGTATAGTGTGTGTGTGTGTGTGTGTATAGTGTGTGTGTGTGTATAGTGTGTGTGTGTGTATAGTGTATGTGTGTGTGTGTGTGTGTATAGTGTGTGTGTGTGTGTATAGTGTGTGTGTGTATAGTGTGTGTGTGTGTGTGTGTGTATAGTGTGTGTGTGTGTGTATAGTGTGTGTGTGTATAGTGTGTGTGTGTGTGTGTGTGTGTGTATAGTGTGTGTGTGTGTGTGTATAGTGTGTGTGTGTGTATAGTGTGTGTGTGTGTATAGTGTGTGTGTGTGTATAGTGTGTGTGTGTGTGTGTGTATAGTGTGTGTGTGTGTGTGTGTGTGTGTGTATAGTGTGTGTGTGTGTGTGTATGTGTGTGTGTGTGTGTGTGTGTATAGTGTGTGTGTGTGTGTGTGTATAGTGTGTGTGTGTGTGTGTGTATAGTGTGTGTGTGTGTATAGTGTGTGTGTATAGTGTGTGTGTGTGTATAGTGTGTGTGTGTGTGTATAGTGTGTGTGTGTGTGTGTGTGTATAGTGTGTGTGTGTGTGTGTATAGTGTGTGTGTGTGTGTGTGTGTGTATAGTGTGTGTGTGTGTGTGTGTGTGTGTATAGTGTGTGTGTGTGTGTGTGTGTATAGTGTGTGTGTGTGTGTGTGTGTGTGTGTGTGTGTATAGTGTGTGTGTGTATAGTGTGTGTGTGTGTGTGTGTATAGAGTGTGTGTGTGTGTATAGAGTGTGTGTGTGTGTATAGTGTGTGTGTGTGTATAGTGTGTGTGTGTGTATAGTGTGTATAGTGTGTGTGTGTGTGTATAGTGTGTGTGTATAGTGTGTGTGTGTGTGTATAGTGTGTGTGTGTGTGTGTGTGTGTGTGTATAGTGTGTGTGTGTGTGTATAGTGTGTGTGTGTGTGTGTGTGTGTGTGTATATAGTGTGTGTGTGTGTGTGTGTGTGTGTGTGTGTGTATAGTGTGTGTGTGCGTGTGTGTATAGTGTGTGTGTGCGCGTATAATATGTGTGTGTGTGCGCGCGTATAATGTGTGTGTGCACGCGCGCCTCTCTGCTGGGGCAATGACGTCACAGGTGGAAGTGAGGGGCTGCTCTCACAATCAATGGGGGATTTTTAGTTCTGCATTAAAGGGGTGGTTCACCCATTTTTTTTTTTTTTTTCCCCAATGATCAGATGATATTGGATCCGGATTGGACGGCGCGGGACCCTAACCCAGGATTACTGCGGAGGGGGGTTTATTTCAATAAAGATGGAGTCACTAATTGTGTTGTGTTTTATTTCTAATAAAAATATTTTTCTGTGTGTTGTGTATTTTTTTTTTTATCTATCATTACTAGAAATTCATGGTGGCCATGTCTAATATTGGCGTGACACCATGAATTTCGGGCTTAGGGCTAGCTGATAATATACAGCTAGCCCTAACTCCATTATTACCCGGCTAGCCACCCGGCATCAGGGCAGCTGGAAGAGTTGGATACAGCGCCAGAAGATGGCGCTTCTATGAAAGCGCCATTTTCTGGGGTGGCTGCGGACTGCAATTCGCAGTGGGGGTGCCCAGAAAGCTTGGGCACCCTTCACTGTGGATTCCAATCCCCAGCTGCCTAGTTGTACCCGGCTGGACACCAAAATTAGGCGAAGCTCACGTCATTTTTTTTAATTATTTCATGAAATTCATGAAATAAAAAAAAAAAAAAAAGGGCTTCTCTATATTTTTGGTTCCCAGCCGGGTACAAATAGGCAGCTGGGGGTTGGGGGCAGCCCGTACCTGCCTGCTGTACCCGGCTAGCATACAAAAATATGGCGAAGCCCACGTCATTTTTTTTTTCTTTTTGGGTAAAAAACTGCATACAGTCCTGGATGGAGGATGCTGAGCCTTGTAGTCCCATGCATGACAAGTAACAGTGTGGATTTTGGCTAAGTTAACACACTGCGTTTTTATTTAAGCGGTGTTTTTGTGCGTTTTTTTGCGTCAAAAAACCCAAAAAAAACCATACGTGGCAAACAGACGCGTTTTTACCGGGTTTTGGTGCGTTTTTTGCTCTGTGTTTTTATGCTTTTTTTTTTATCAGAGAAAGATTGTTGAAAGAAAAAAAAAAAAAGAAAAAAGGTCTGAAGTAATTTCCTTCTTCAATATGTTCTTCATTCTCCACTAGTGTATGCAGGAGAGCATACAGCTGCAGAACTACAGGGCTCAGCATGCTCTATCCAGGACTGTATGCTGGAGGGAGAGGCAGGGGGAGCAGAACTACAAGGCTCAGCATCCTCCATTCACTAGTGTATGCATGAGAGCAGACAGCAGCTGCAGAACTACAATCCTCAGTATCCTCCATTCACTAGTGTAAGCAGGAGAGAAGACAGCAGCTGCAGAACTACAAGGCTCAGCATCCTCCATCCCGGACTGTATGCAGTTTTTTGCCAAAAAAGAAAAAAAAAATGACGTGGGCTTCGCCATATTTTTGTATGCTAGCCGGGTACAGCAGGCAGGTACGGGCTGCCCCCAACCCCCAGCTGCCTATTTGTACCCGGCTGGGAACCAAAAATATAGAGAAGCCCTTTTTTTTTTTTTTTTTTATTTCATGAATTTCATGAAATAATTAAAAAAAAAAATGACGTGAGCTTCGCCTAATTTTGGTGTCCAGCCGGGTACAACTAGGCAGCTGGGGATTGGAATCCACAGTGAAGGGTGCCCAAGCTTTCTGGGCACCCCCACTGCGAATTGCAGTCCGCAGCCACCCCAGAAAATGGCGCTTTCATAGAAGTGCCATCTTCTGGCGCTGTATCCAACTCTTCCAGCTGCCCTGATGCCGGGTGGCTAGCCGGGTAATAATGGAGTTAGGGCTAGCTGTATATTATCAGCTAGCCCTAAGCCCGAAATTCATGGTGTCACGCCAATATTAGACATGGCCACCATGAATTTCTAGTAATGATAGATAAAAAAAAAAATACACAACACACAGAAAAATATTTTTATTAGAAATAAAACACAACACAATTAGTGACTCCATCTTTATTGAAATAAACCCCCCTCCGCAGTAATCCTGGGTTAGGGTCCCGCGCCGTCCAATCCGGATCCAATATCATCTGATCATTGGGGAAAAAAAAAAAATGGGTGAACCACCCCTTTAATGCAGAACTAAAAGTCCCCCATTGATTGTGAGAGCAGCCCCTCACTTCCACCTGTGACGTCATTGCCCCAGCAGAGAGGCGCGCGTGCACACACACATATTATACGCGCGCACACACACACACATATTATACGCGCACACACACATTATACACACACACTACACACACACACTATACACACACACTATACACACACACACACTATACACACACACACACTATACACACACACACACTATACACACACACACACTATACACACACTATACACACACACTATACACACACACACACACTATACACACACACTATACACACACACACACTATACACACACACACACACACTATACACACACACACTATACACACACACACACACACTATACACACACACACACTATACACACACACACACACACTATACACACACACACACACACACTATACACACACACACTATACACACACACTATACACACACTATACACACACACACTATACACACACACACACACACACACACGCGTGCGCGCACACACATCATACACGCGTGCGCGCACACACGTCATACACGCGTGCGCGCACACACGTCATACACGCGTGCGCGCACACACGTCATACACGCGTGCGCGCACACACGTCATACACGCGTGCGCGCACACACGTCATACACGCGTGCGCGCACACACGTCATACACACGTCATACACGCGTGCGCGCACACACGTCATACACGCGCGCGCACACACGTCATACACGCGCGCGCACATACATCATACACGCGCGCGCACACACATATACACGCGCGCGCGCGCACATTATACACACACACAGCTGTGAGTGCTTTCCTGCAGTGACCTGGAACTCAGAAGGTGAGCCCAGGTCAACGCAGGGGCGCACACACAGCAGTGTGGGTGTGTGTGTATATATATAGTGTGTGTATGTGTGTGTATAATGTGTGCGTGCCTGCTGGGGCAATGACATCACAGGTGCTAGTAATTTCATTCACCTGACCCCGTGAAGACAGTGCCGCCCGATATCACTACCGTGACCGGGTCTCGCAGCACTGCAGTCACGGGGTCATGTGAGTCCATGGTGAGCTCACCTCACCTGACCCCCGATGTCGCTGGCAGGCTCCTGTCCTGGCCCGGTGTCCTGAGGCGGCACGTCGTCATAGCTACAGCTGATCGCGTCCTCCGATCAGCTGTTCTGCAGACACCAAGCTGTGTAATGCGGGCTTCAGAAACATGGCGCCGGAGATAAGCGCTATGCGCTGAGGCCCACTCCGGCGCCATGTTTCTGAAGATTAGCATTTTACATACAGCCGGAGGGAGGGAGGAACAGGCAGCGCGGGGGGGCGGGGAACACGTGCATAACCCTCCCGGACATCAGGAGAGAGGGAGGAACAGGCTGGTGGGGGGGCGGGGAACTCCTGCATAACCCGCCCGGACATTATCTGCAGAGGTGCACACGTCAATCAAAAAGTGCACGAAATTTCAAACTTTATAAAGTTGGATTTCACTGACTAAACACCCGAGCTGCCCCCTGATGGTATGTACACACTGTGCCTGATAGTGCCAGTGCTGCACTGGCTGCAGCTTATACACGAAAATCCTGATGATTGGTTCCCTTTAAGGCTTTCTGTTTTTCTTTTATTGCTTCCCTTACAGCTCTATTTAGCCATAGGGGTTTCCTCCTATTTCTAGCATGTTTGTTCCCATAGGGTATATTTTCTGCACAAGCCCTATTCAGGATGCTCATAAAAGTGTCCCATTTGCTTTGTGTACTTTTATTACTTAGTACATCATCCCAGTTTATTGCACTAAGATCATCTCTCAACCATTTAAAATTTGCTTTCCTGAAGTTTAGTGTCCTTGTAGCCCCTCTACTAGACATCTTACTAAAGAATACATGAAAACTTATTATTTTGTGATCACTATTCCCCAAGTAACCCCCAACTTGTATATTTGATATGCGGTCTGGCCTATTGGTTAGTACAAGGTCTAGTAGTGCTCCCCCTCTTGTGGGGTCCTGTACCATTTGTGAAAGGTAATTATCTTTCATTGTTATCAAAAATCTATTTCCTTTGCTGGAACTGCAAGTTTCTGTTCCCCAATTTATATCAGGATAGTTAAAGTCCCCCATAATAATTACCTCTCCGAGACTCGCTGCTTTATCAATTTGCTTTATGAGGAGATTCTCTACCTCTTCCATAATATTCGGCGTCTTATAACACACCCCTATCAGTATTTTATTATTCATTCCCCCCCCCCCTTATCTCCACCCATAGGGACTCTACATTCTCAGTACCCTCACATATGTTGTCACGCAGGATGGGTTTTAAGGATGATTTTACATATAGACACACACCTCCCCCTCGCTTATTTGTACGGTCATTCCTGAATAGGCTATAACCCTGTAAATTAACAGCCCAGTCATAGCTCTCATCCAGCCATGTCTCTGATATCCCCACTATATCATCATTTTCTTCCAACAATATTAATTCTAATTCCTCCACCTTATTTGTGAGGCTTCGGGCATTAGTGTACATGCACGTTACGTATGACTCTGTACCTATATTCCTGCTTACTGTATTAACTGTCCTAACCCTTCCCCCCGTACCACCCCCAATTTCATTACTTGTGCCCTGGTCACTATCTGCACTACATTCCCCTTCTATAAAGTGAATACCCTCGCCCCCCATTCCTAGTTTAAACACTCCTCCAACCTTCTAGCCATTTTCTGCCCCAGCACAGCTGCACCTTCCCCATTAAGATGCAGCCCATCCCTAGCATAGAATCTGTAGCCAACTGAAAAGTCGGCCCAATTCTCCAGGAACCCAAAACCCTCTTTCCTACACCAATTCCTGAGCCACCTGTTAACCTCCCTGATCTCCCTTTGCCTCTCTAGTGTGGCTCGTGGCACAGGTAGTATTTCCGAAAATACCACCTTTGAGGTCCATGCTTTAAGCTTACAACCTAATTCCCTGAAATCATCTTTAAGGACCTTCCACCTACCTCTAACTTTGTCATTTGTGCAATGTGTACAATGACCGCTGGGTCCTCCCCAGCCCCTCCCAGTAATCTGTCAACCCGATCAGCGATGTGCCGAACTCGAGCGCCAGGAAGACAACACACTGTTCGGCGATCCCTGTCTTTGTGACAGATTGCCCTATCTGTCCCCCTAATAATTGAGTCCCCCACTACCAGTACCTGTCTTGCCTGCCCTGCACTCCTATTTCCCCCCCTTACTGGAGCAGACACTCCTCTGGCGTTCAGAGGTCATGCCTTGCTGCAGCAATGCTACCCCTGTAATGACATCCCCCTCATCTGCCAAGTTTGCAAACCTATTGGGGTGTGTCAGTTCAGGACTAGCCTTCCTAGCACTTTTCCCTTTACCCCCCTTTCTAACTGTCACCCAGCTACCTACCTCACCGTCCTGCCGCTCCCTACTACGATCCTCCCCCACATCTGACCCAGCAAGCTGCTGCTCAGTGAGCAGCAGACTCCTTTCCATATTGCTAATGCATCTCAGAGTTGCCGGATGCTCATTTACATCCAGTATCTGGGCTTCCAAATGTGCAACTTGCGCACATCTCGAACAACAGTATGCACCCTCGAACGGCTTTTCAAGGACTGCATACATGAGACAAGATGTACACTGGATCGCATTAGCAATAGTGGAGCACATTTTCTAATGGGGATAGCACTAAACAAATGTTAAGTAATTAAACAACTAAATACAAACAATTCTACTCACACTTACTTTTGCTCACACTTTGCTCACTCACGCTCACAATGAAGAAGACAGGCTAAAATTCAATTTTCAGAAGTCTTCCTTCCGGCTGTAACGGCCAAAACCCGGTTCTCCTTGAGCTCGCGGTGACTCTTCACTTATCCCAGAAGGCACTGGGAATATGCAAATTATCCTCGCAAGACTCCTTCCCAGCCTCACGTCATGTCAGCCTCACTATCTGCCTGTACAGATCACACAAAGCCTGTATTATGCTGCGGGTGGCCTTAGTAAAATATAGGAGTCAAAGCTTCTGTTATACCAGCTGCCCAGGCTATACCAGCCTATTCCCCATCACTATGTGCAAGATGTAATTATACAGCTGTACATACTGTATATAATTATATACAGTAGATGTGTGACGCCCTGGCAAAACCAGGGTGTCACAGACCTGCAGAAATCCAGCAAAGTGCAGGCCATTCTCCTCCTTGGTAACCTGACCCCACACCAGTGCAGCAGGACAGACCCCCCACCGGGTAAGAGCAAAACAGAGCAGCAGGGGAGGGGCTGGGGCGGAGTGTGTGGGGAGAGGAGAGGAGTCCGGAGTTGTAGCTCCCGGGCTGCTACAGAAGCGTGCTCCAAAAGGGCCGGGACAGGCTGTTAGTGAGGAAGGGACTTGAGATGACCGGGGCAGGGTAGTGGCCCGCCGGTATCGAAAGAGATCCCGGATCACTGCAGGGGAGTGGACTCCCCATTCCCGACCGAGGAGGAAAGAAAGAGAAAAAGTGGAGAAAGGGGCACCTGGCTGCAGGGAAAGAAGGGAAACAGGGGCTGCTGCACCGTGTGTGGGACTTAAACACCCTCCGTACCGAAGGCTGCGGACTCCGGCAGTTTCTAGTTTACCAGTGACTCTGTGTGGTTCAATTGTGAGTACAACAGTGCCATCAGGCACCACACCACAGCACTGCACCCGGCAGCACGCTCCCTCCTACCGGGCCCCGGGACACCAGCCCCTACCCACGGAGGGGCCAACACCTCAGCTGCTCCTCGCCATCACTCCCCTGAACCCCCGTCACCAGCAGCGGTGGTGCCCACCATCACCACAACCCCGTGGGTGGCGTCACAACCAACATCCCACCACCAAACCTCCCCCTTTTCACTTGTGGGCGAGGGGGCGCTGCACGAGCCCCCGGGTCCGGCCCCGTGCTCGAGCCACCGAAGAGCAGAAGCACCGGACCCGAGCGCCAGAGATTCCCCAGGCGAGCGGCGTTCCCCAAAAACCCCTCTCCGCCCGCGAGAACTTGGCGTCACAAACAGGATTCGGACAGTCCACTTACCTGTGGAAAGTGCGCCTTAGAAGTTTCCATCAGCGGCGTCCAGCCGAAAATTTTGAAATTCCGCCATCTTGGGCGCGAAAAATTCCCGCTCGCGCCGTCTTCCCCGAGCAGGGAAGGTGCGAAAGTGAAGCCCCGTCCCCTGAAGAAGGAGGTGCCGGAGAGAACCAAGGGGGGGCGGGTGAAGATCGTGCCCCATGTGACAACGGGAATAAAGAGCAGGGACGCCAGGACTCTGCACCCGTGTGGTTCCTGGAAGCAGTAGCCGCAACCCCGATGACATCTCACCCAGCTCCGGCAGTCCGCCCGGCCGCAACGGTGATGACGTCGGCCCCGGCAGTCCGCCTGGCCGCAACGGTGATGACGTCAGCTCCGGCAGTTCGCCCGGCCACAGCAGAGGCGACACTTGATTGGAAGTCTGCCCCAGATGCGGTGCCAGCCGCTCCCAGGTACCCCTTCCCGGCTGTGGAGCAGCCGGAGTGCACCTGCAGAGAGGAGCAGGCCAGTGAGAGATGGAGCCCTCGGCAGTTAGCGAGGCCGGTTGTAGCTGGTGCCGAGGGTATCCGAGTAGGCCTGACTCTTACGCAGGAGGCGGAGCACGGGACCTGTGCCCCGTACTGGGAGAGGCGGCGGCAGCAGCGACGGCAGCGGAACATGGACGGCTACCTGCAAGTTAAAAAAAAAAGTTGACTGTTTTATGGACTGTCACCCCTGTTGAACATCCTCAAATTCAGGAGGAGGCCATCTGCACCGCAGGTGTGTGGTGGCAGAACAGTTTAAAGTTTTAGTAAACGTACCTCCCGATGTGGGAAGATGTATAGTTGTAATGTGTGCACTTTCTTTTTCCCGTTACAATAAATGTCGGTGCCCAGACAGCCCGAGGACGGGCTGTGTTTTACCAAGGGTGTGTGTGACGCCCTGGCAAAACCAGGGTGTCACAGAGCCTGCAGAAATCCAGCAAAGTGCAGGCCATTCTCCTCCTTGGTAACCTGATCCCACACCAGTGCAGCAGGACAGACCCCCCCCCCCCCAGGGTAGGAGCAAAACAGAGCAGCAGGGGAGGGGCTGGAGCAGAGTGTGTGGGGAGAGGGAGAGGAGAGGAGTCCGGAGTTGTAGCTCCCTGGCTGCTACAGAAGCTTGCTCTAAAAGGGCCGGGACAGGCTGTTAGTGAGGAAGGGACTTGAGGTGACCGGGGCAGGGTAGTGGCCCGCCGGTATCGAAAGAGATCCCGGATCACTGCAGGGGAGTGGACTCCCCGTTCCCGGCCTAGGAGGAAAGAAAGAGAAAGCGTGGAGAAAGAGGCACCTGACTGCAGGGAAAGAACAGGGGTCTGCTGCACCGTGTGTGGGACTTAAACACCCTCCGTACCAAAGGCTGCGGACTCCGGCAGTTTCTAGTTTACCAGTGACTCTGTGTGGTTCAATTGGGAGTACAACAGTGCCATCAGGCACCGCACCACAGCACTGCACCCGGCAGCACGCTCCCTCCTACCGGGCCCCGGGACACCAGCCCCTACCCACGGAGGGGCCAACACCTCAGCTGCTCCTCGCCATCGCTCCCCTGAACCCCCGTCACCAGCAGCGGTGGTGCCCACCATCACCACAACCCCGTGGGTGGCGTCACAACCGACATCCCACCACCAAACCTCCCCCTTTTCACTTGTGGGCGAGGAGGAGCTGCTCGAGCCCCCGGGTCCGGCCTCGTGCTCGAGCCACGGAGGAGCAGAAGCACCAGCTGTACATATATAATTATATACAGGAGATGCCCAGGTTATACCAGCTGTACATATATAATTATATACAGAAGATACCCAGGTTATACCAGCTGTACATATATAATTATATACAGGACATGCCCAGGTTATACCAGCTGTGTATATATAATTATATACAGGAGATGCCTAGGTTATATCAGCTGTACATATATAATTATATACAGAAGATACCCAGGTTATACCAACTGTACATATTGAAGGGATCTCGATTCACTCAGTTGCATTTAAGGTAGGCACCGGAGGCAATTTAAAAAAAATGTCCAGGCTGCTTTATTAAAACTCCATAAAACATGCCCCCAATGTAGAAGATAAAGGCCTTTCAGTGCAGAAAAAACAGGTTATACAATCCAAACAATGTCCCTTCAGTGATAGTCCAGTACACAAGTCCTAGCATGGAGCGTTCACACAGGAGGTCTTCTTACTCTCACACACAGACACATAATGATCCACCAGGATTTCCTTATGTCCACCATACTATGCCCAGGGGTGGGGATATATGAGCAACCAGTCCCTCCCATCTCTCTGACAGCTCATAAACCTGGCCCTGCTGTGCCCTATTAACACTCTCAGTATTATAAGTGCTGGAGCTAGCTTCTGGGCTTACATCACTGAGGATAACCACCTCTGTGATACATATCTTACATTCATGACGTCTCCGACAGCCGTCTTACATACCCCATGCCCAAAGCTGGGGGACTTGGCAACTTCCATAATCATACAGTAGATTGTCATAGATTCTCCACATTGCCATGTAGTTTCCTGGGTCTATGCTCCACATGGAAGCTAAAGTTTCGGAGAGATAAGAACCATTTGGTCATTCAGGCATTATTCCCTTTCCTTTCCCACATCAATCTCAGTGGGGCATGGTTAGACACTAACCTAAATTTCCTGCCTAATAGATAGTGTACCGCCCCCGTGCCAGCGGCAGAGCCGCTCGGATTCGGAGTCGTGGTGGCTCGAGGGGTCTCCGTACCCGGGGGTCCGCGCGGACACTCAAATGAAGGGGGATTATGTACGGGGGGGTTAAAAGTTTGTGACGCCACCCACGGTGCATGGTAATGTGAGAGACCACCGCTGCTGTTGGGGAGCCCAGTGACGATGTTGAAGCAGCAGGATGTTTAACCCCTCCGTGGGTAGGGGGTTTGGTGTCCCGGGGCCCGTTGGGTAGTTGGCGTTTGTGGTGCCGTTGGGGTTAGGAGAAGGGTTTTCAGTGTACTCACTCAGTCCAGAAATAACCACACCGACAGCTTGTAAACCAGAGTTCTGAGCACCACTGCAGCTGGGAGGGAACACGCTTGGGTCCGTGCCCTTGGTGTTGCGGTTAGTCTGTGGCCCTTTCCTTGGCACCTGTGTTTCTCTTTGGACCCTCAAGTCTGAAACTTTTCGGGTCCCGCTCACCCTTATGGCTATCGGAGTGAGCTTGCTCTCAGGGTTCACGCATAGGATTTCTTTGAACTGTATTGGGAAAGTCCTATCCCATCGGTGCACTAGTACCCCGATTTTGGAGTGGGTTGGGGATGACACTTGAAGTCTTCACCCACGTCGGGTAAATTTACCAGGACGCGTGAAGCTACTTCCCGACCTAGGGTTCATGTACCCCGTCGTGCCCTGGCCCCTGCCCGGTGAAAGCTCAAGGCCGTCGGCTGCTCTCCTCGGCAGTTCGTGCCCCTTGAGACGATCCCCTGCGACCGGGGTTCCAGCTCCTACCAGGCCCAGACCAACGTCTGCCACCTAGTAACTACAGGAGCCCTGCTCCCTGACTTCTCCTTCCACTCTCCCTTGCTCGACTCCCTCTGCTCAACTGTCACTTTTCCACTTTCCCCTTACCAACCCCCCATGTGGGCGGCCCTATTCCCTTCAGGCCCCCAATGGTGTGTCTGGTGGGTACAGTGTAAAGTGTTCCTAGGGTTTTGATTGGCTCAGCTGTTAGCAACACCAAAGGACCAGGACCCGCAACCAAGGAGGGTGGATACTGTGCTGAAGGGCAGATTGCACAATACCCTGTGACGACCTGATAGGCCAGGGCGTCACAATAGTATCTTGAAGGGCCCAAACCCCCTCTTGATGGCTAAGAACTCCTACTCCACAATGGTGTAATTCTTCTCGCAGGAAGACAGTTTCTCGCTCACATACATGATTGGGTATTCTTCGCCATTTACTTCTTGAGACAAGATGGCACCTAATCCAACCTCTGAAGTGTCTGTCTGGACCACAAATTCCTTATTGAAGTTGGGTACCAGCAACACCGGCTGTTTATACCGGGATAGCTTTAGTTTAGTTCCTGCAAAACTGTCTTAGCTTCTGAAGCCAACTTGGTCATAGCTGACTTTGTACCCTTAAGGAGGTCGATCAGGTGTGTGGCTATCATAGCAAAGGTAGGGATGAACCGATGGTAGTAGCCCACAATGCCCAGAAATGCTCTGACCTGCTTCTTTGAGAGCAGTTGTGGCCAATTCCGGATTGTGTCAACCTTATTCACTTGGGGCTTGATCTCGCTCCAGCCCACATCATAGCCCAAGTATTTTGCTTCTTCCATCCCAATGGCACATTTCTTAAATCATCAAATATCACCTGGACTTTGCGCAGATGGCTTCCCCAATCCTGGCTAAGGATCACAATGTCATCCAGGCAGGCCGCTGCGTACTTCTTGTGGAGAGCTAGGATTCAGGCCACAGCTCTTCGGACCCAATTCTTTTAGAGAAATAAGATCTGACCCAACTTACTGTAGATAGATCAAGACTTGCCCTAATTCCTGTAAAGTGACAAACACCCACTCTTACTTCATGGCAAATTCCTGCCCCCACTTTCAGTAGAGAAAATAAGACCAGCCATAAGACAAAGACTAACCCACACTTCCTTTAGCAAGACAAAGATGCGCCTCCACTTCCTGTAGAGGGACAAACACCCACCTCCACTTCCTGTAGAGAGATAAAGACCCGCCTCCACTTCCTGTAGAGAGACAAACACCCACCTCCACTTCCTGTAGAGAGATAAAGACCCGCCTTCACTTCCTGTAGAGAGACAAACACCCACCTCCACTTCCTGTAGAGAGACAAACACCCACCTCCACTTCCTGTAGAGAGACAATAACCCACCTCCACTTTCTGTAGAGAGATAAAAACCCACCCTCTCTTCCTGTAGAGAGATAAAGACCCGCCTGCACTTTCTGTGGAGAGGAAAAGGCCCACCTGCACTTCGTGTAATCCATCTGTGTTTCAGCTTTTAGGGGTGGATTACACTTGAAAACAGTTAGCAAATGTAGCACCCAGAGGGCAGGGGTTGTCAGGCACAGGGGTCTCGTACCTGAGTTACTCGACGCCAGGCCGGTGTGATGGTCTGGGAAGTTGCGGGGGCCTCCCCGGCTTCATGCCCCGAGGTGTACACCAATAAGGAGGGAAGATGATGGGGGTTGTAGTAAGATGATTGTCGTGACGCCACCTGTAGTACACGGCCAGAGATTAGCCGCCGCTGCTAACGCTGTCCTCCAGGGCGGATGGTAATAGCAGCCAAAAATGATATCGCTCCCCACAGGGGGAGCAGGCCCTGGGGAGGATGATGAGGGGAGTAGTGATGGCGATGGCCTTTGGCGCAGAGGTACGGGGCGGCGGCGCTGGGAATAAGAGTCAAGTTTGGTTGCTGCGGTTCCAGGTGTCTTTATTCACTGCCCAGGTAGTACTGGTCACCCGCTGTAATGGGCCCCGTCGACCTTGGATATGTCCTTTTTTAGAGTTGCCCTTCCAGCCGCGAGGAACCTGGGCTGAGTGCTCCGCTCCAAGTCGCATGCCCCGTGAAGAGAAGAGAAGAAAGTAGTGGATGTCGTGTCCCAGAACTGGTGTCCCTGGTCAACTGTCTAGTGATTGTGTGAGTTTGCTCCTATTTCTACCCCAAGCGGAATCCACCCCCCAGGAGGCTGTCCTAGTGACCGCTACAGTCCCAAGCTTTATGTTGGCCAACCCCCTGCCTACCCTAGTCCAGCTCCCCAGAGATAATGCTCTTAAGTTTTATGTGAGGTGTGAGTGTGGAACACCGGTGATTAACCCCCTCCTTACCCGAGGCGAATATAGCACCTAAAATAAGGTGCAATACTCTGTGGCGACTGGAGCCTCAGGGGCGCCGCACAAACAGCAAGTTACACAGAAGTGTATTACCGTGGATGGCACTTTGATGTGATATTTTAGGGGTAAGACAAAATAATTGGTAAATAAAGTGATTTGCAGATTGTTTATTCATCACAGATTCACATCAGTTTAAGAGAGAGAGAGGGGAGAGAGAGAGGGGAGAGAGAGGAAAGGGGAGAGAGAGGAGAGGGGAGAAAGGGGAGAGGGGAGAGAGGGGAGAGAGAGAGGGGAGAGAAAGAGAGGGGAGAGAGAGAGGGGGGAGAGAGAGGAGAGAGGGAGAGAGGGGAGAGAAGGAGAGAGAGAGGAGAGAGAGAGAGGAGAGGAGGGAGAGAGGGAGAGAGGGGAGAGAGAGGAGAGAGGAGATAGAGGAGTTAGGGGGGAGAGAGAGGGGAGGGAGAGAGGGGAGGGAGAGAGAGAGAGGGGAGGGAGAGAGGGGAGGGAGAGAGGGGAGAGAGAGGGGAGAGAGAGGGGAGAGAGAGGGGAGAGAGAGGAGATAGAGAGAGGGAGAGGGGAGAGAGAGGAGAGAGAGGAGATAGAGGGGGAGAGAGGGGGAGAGAGAGGGGGGAGAGGGAGGGGAGAGAGAGGAGAGAGAGAGTGTCAAGATTCCTGAACGTGCAGTGACTGTATAAATCTCTGACAATGTAAGCAGAAAAGACAATTCGGGCTTTGAGTTTTCTATATACTGTATATAATGGCAGCAAGGGATCATACAGCACTACATGAAGTGGACTGGAGAGTGTGACCGAAAAAGAGAAGAAATAGAAAAATTCTACATGAGGAATTGATACCATAGACCCCTGTGGATCCGGACCCTAAGATTAAATGTTAGAAACATTTTTTTCAGTAATAAGCAATTATTTCCAATTAGGTCTTTGCAGCAAGAAATTACAGCTTCATTAAAGCAAAAGTGAAATGCACAGCCGCTGGGGCCGGACTGGCATGGCTGAGCTAATATGACTTAAGTACTTGTGACACACATCCAGGTAAGCCGCTCGTAGCCCTGTATCACCTCTACACCCCCCCGGTATGTAATAAGCTACTGCACATGGTGTCTCACTGTCTCCGGCCCAATGCCAGTCTTCAGCGGGCAAACTGCACCCGGCCTCCAGTCCACTACTGATCCCAAAGCCAGCGCCAACTTCCAGCATACTCTTAGGTGGGATAGGCTTCAGGTCAACAACTCCAATAGATGCTGCCGGCTGCCGACAAATGGCAACCAGATATCAATATGCACCAGACCTCAGCTTTAATTTACTCCTGGACTCCCAGCAGTGTCCATGTCACAAACTAGTGGCGCAACACATGTGGCAGTCAACGCTAAGCTCGTTCTTGGCCTATTTAGCTATCCGCCCCCGAGCTTCATGACTTGCCCTTCGAGAAATGTATAAAGAAAATACTATTATATAGTCATATACTGTACCCGACATAATAAAAACTATATATCTTACATGGGCAGAAACATAAAACTACTGAGCAGTCCACGAGATAATTGAACGCATATCATGTCACTTCTTTAATGACCCCCAAAGTGCTTTTTTGAGGAACTTAAAAAAAGAATTATGTTGCACCCAATGATAAGTAGAAATGCAGCAGGTGTCAACTGCAAACTAAAGCTGACACCCCACTGCACAGGCCACAATCGATATATGAACTAAACATAGCATCTAAATGGTTAATAAAGGGATGGAGCTCATCTTTGACCCTATCGACAATATTTTAGTGGGAAAAAAATGTAATATTTCATTTTTGCATTCTACTTTGTTCTAATTCCTGTTGAGAACCCAAACAGCTAAACTTACGGACAGCAGTTTTGAGTAATCTTATTGCCATGAAGAAAAAAATCTGCTCCATCCATTATGGTCACATGGTCCTGACATCACCATAGGTCGTTTACCACCACCTCTCCTCTGCTGATCTCTGCAGCTCAGCAGAAAATAAGTGGTGGTGCAGGACCTATAGTGATGTCATGACCATTTGACCGTAATGGGTGGAGCTCAGCAGAGGAGAAGTGGTGGTGCAGGACCTATGGTGATGTCATGATGACCATTTGACCATAATGGGCAGAGCTCAGCAGAAAAAAAGTGGTGGTGCAGGACCTATGGTGATGTCATGATGACCATTTGACCATAATGGGCAGAGTTCAGCAGAAAAAAAGTGGTGGTGCAGTACCTATGGTGATGTCATGACCATTTGACTGTAATGGGTGGAACTCAGCAGAGGAGAAGTAGTGGTGCAGAACCTATGGTGATGTCATGACCATTTGACCGTAATGGGTGGAGCTCAGCAGAGGAGAAGTGGTGGTGCAGGACCTATGGTGATGTCATGACCATTTGACCATAATGGGCAGACCTTAGCAGAAAAAAAGTGGTGGTGCAGGACCTATGGTGATGTCATGGCCACTTGACCGTAATGGGCGGAGCTCAGCAGAGGAGAAGTGGTGGTGCAGGACCTATCGTGATGTCATGACCATTTGACCGTAATGGGCGGAGCTCAGCAGAGGAGAAGTGGTGGTGCAGGACCTATCGTGATGTCATGACCATTTGACCGTAATGGGCGGAGCTCAGCAGAGGAGAAGTGGTGGTGCAGGAACTATGGTGATGTCATGACAATTTGACCGTAATGGGCGAAGCTCAGCAGAGGAGAAGTGGTGGTGCAGGACCTATGGTGATGTCATGATGACCATTTGACCGTAATGGGGGAAGCTCAGCAGAGGAGAAGTGGTGGTGTAGGACCTATGGTGATGTCATGATGACCATTTGACCGTAATGGGGGAAGCTCAGCAGAGGAGAAGTGGTGGTGTAGGACCTATGGTGATGTCATGATGACCATTTGACCGTAATGGGCGAAGCTCAGCAGAGGAGAAGTGGTGGTGTAGGACCTATGGTGATGTCATGACCATTTGACTGTAATGGATGGAGCTCAGCAGAGGAGAAGTGGTGGGGGGGGGACTAAGTTAATAAAAATAACTGTGCCTGAATTTGGGTGACTGTGACTGAACCCAGCAAAAGTGCTGTCCCTATGATTGCATCCTATAGTATTTACTGCATTCCTTGAAGCCCATAAAGTCTTATTTTTTTTTAGGTAAATACATGGAATTTTTTATTTTAAAACCATGTTGGTGATGCACCAAAAACCAACACATTTTCCCTTTAAATAAACAGGGAAATACCGTATTTAAAGGTTGTATCCTCAGTCCACATTAGCCCTTCTTACTTGCAACCCTGGGGGGGCTAAATGCCAAAAATGAAAATTGTGGCTTGATCATCAGGATGCAGATACAATTTAATAAACAAAAATCAGCAGGAGAGACTTTACTGTCGGTATTGCTGTGTGGTGCATCAGGGGGCGCAGATGCTTTTACCAATGCCCTTGGAATAGCATTTAAAAAAAAATCCTATATGCACAACGTAGCGCGGTTTTCAGGCCGGGCTGTGATTTCAAGGACAAGCCGCGCTCTATAGGTGGCTCTTTGACTCTTTTATGATTTTTACGAATATATTGCTGAATACTTTTAATGCAATTCTCACTTGACATCAGCCCCATGGAATTGGGGCATCGGCAGGGGTCCATCCACGCGGACGTCACCAGTCACATACAATTAGCATGTCAAAAAAATGTATGAGTTGGAGCTGTTCTTCCCTTTTAATTGTAATCAGCTCTACAGACAAGACTCGCAGACTTTGGTTGAAGAGAAGTAATTTTGGATGAAATTGAACATTTACAAGAAATTTCCTAAAATTGCCGCCGTTAGCGCTGCTGATGACAGATTTGCATACCCATCATTTCTGCATAATATAGTTCTCCTAGCTGAAATCTCATGCCAGAAATTGTTTTATACAAAAAAAAGGATTTGTATCTTTATAATCTTAATACAAAATTTATCTATTAACTAAAGATGGACCTTGGATTAAAGGCCCCGTCACACACAGAGATAAAGCTTTCGCAGATCTGTGGTTGCAGTGAAATCATGGACATATTGTTCCATTTGGTCACGGCCACAAACCTGGCACTGATTGTCCACAATTTCACTGCAACCACAGATCTGCCACAGATCTGCCACAGATCTGCCGCAGATCTGCCACAGATCTGCCGCAGATCTGCCACAGATCTGCCGCAGATCTGCCGCAGATTTATCTCTGTGTGTAAAGTGGCTTTAGACCTAAAATTTGTCCATGTTTAAAAACTATGTAGACTTTTGTAACTAATCGATGCAATGTACCTAACATAAAAAATGAAGCATCTTTGTGTAGCGCCAGCGTCCCGTTCCCTGCACTCTACTCTACTCTTAGCAAGAATACCAACGCCGATACCTCCTCGGCAGCCTGTTTGTTCCTGTAGGCGTTCACGTGTTGCGTGGTCCTCTGTGCTCTGGCATGTCCATCCTCGTGCTGCTTGGTACTCTGCTCACCTATATAGCCACCCAGATGTCAAGTGGTCCTTTGCTCTCTGGCATGGTCATCCACATGTGTATCTGTGCCGCCCCCGTGCCAGTAGCCGCCGCTGCTCGGATCCGGACCCGCTGTGTGTGTGGTTCGAGGGATCCTCCGGACCCGGGGGTCACGCAGACACGCCGAATGAAAAGGGGGACGTAGTTGTACGGGCTTGGCCGTATTCAGTTCGTGACGCCACCCACGGTGTGTGGTGAAGTGGGACACCACCGCTGCTGTTGTGGGACACCCGGGGGAGATGTAGTGGCAGCTGGATGTTAAACCCTCCGTGGGTAGGGATGGTTGCCCTGGGACCCAGTGTCTCTGTGCAGGGTATGGCAATGGCAAGGGCCAGTGCGCCCGGACATGCGAGGGGATGTTTGGGTACTCACAAGTAAATGAATCACACAAGTCTTTTGGTAAACCAAGGTGCTGGTGGCCGGCCGCCGCGGCCGGTTGTACTCTGGTCCCCCACCTGGGCTGGTGGTCGCTGTCTGTTCCTCTGCACTGTTTTGTAGTATTGTGGACTTCCCGGTCTGGAACTCAGGAGTCCGCTCCCGGCTTGTTGTGTACCTGAGGAGCCGTGCCCGCTGACGCTGACCCGTGGGATCTATGGGCCCTGACGGTTGCCCTATCCCTCTCTGTGGGTGGTTGTCTGCTTTTGGGACTTTGGTTGGGAGAGGACCTATAATCCTGCCCTCAATCGGTTGATTTGCTAGGCCGCTGGTTCCGGTCCTGGTTTCAGGGTCCGAGTACCCCCTCTGTGCACAGTTTCCGGGTCGCTTCTCCGGTGTCGGTACTGGCGGGCTACAACCCTGTCCCGGTCCACCTCGGATCTGCCGAGCCGTCTTCCCGTCTCCTGCTGATGGAGACCACCGTCTACCACCTAGCCAAGGTACAAGGGCCCCGACCCTGGCACCGTTCAACTTGAGTTTCTCCTCCTGCTGGAGCTACACCTAGCCCCAGCCTCCACTCCTCTCAACTTGAACTCTAGACTCTATCTATTGTTTTTCCCGCCCCGGGCTGTTTAGACCCCTAAGTGGGCGTTTCCTAACCGCTTGGTCCCGCCCACTGGTGTGTCTGTCTTTCCCTGAGTGGGGGGTGTTGACTAGGGTTTCAGGTCGGCTGAATGTAACCCTGTGAGGGAAGGTGTTATGTGGGGGCCTATGTGTGACTACCTGGTTTTGCCAGGGCGTCACATTCCCCCTTGGTTTAATACAGACCGTCTGCGGGCTGTCTGACCACCAACATTTATTAAACTGGAACTGTAGAAAAAGGGGAAACACAAATACAATTATAATAACATATTTACATCAAAGTACTTTTCTTCCCTTTTGGGAGGCACATTGCTTAAACGTTACATAACTTAAACCGGGACGGGACTGACCGGGTCCTTCTCACCGCACCCCCACCCAAAACAACCTGCCTCCTGGTGCCACCGCTAAGCACTTGTGCGAACCCCTTGCCCAAGTCCAGGAAGGTCCGGGTGATGTCCTTACGGGCCGGGCAAAAAGTTCCTTACCCGTCAGTCTTTTGTCATGGGCCCCAAGTCCGGGGACCCCTGGCCTGGAGGTTAGTTACCGGTTTTCGATAGTGACTGAGCCTCAGCCGACTCTACCGCAGGCCCTTCTTCCAATCAGCCTCTCCAGTGACTGCAATGGGGTGAGAAGGGTGGTCAGGGACTATTTACAAGACCCAAAAGTTTTTGGGTTGGCCCTCCAGTTCAAAGCCATGGTCCATGTTAAAACTTTTAAACATCAGGAACGGTGAACGGTCCCAACGGGGACTGGTATAACTGAGGTAGCCGGGAACCGCTACCTAAACACTTTTCTGTCAATCAGGTGAGGATGGCGATGAGGGGTGGGTGTGCAGCTGGGCGCCCATCTTCACCCACTTCCTCACATTGAGGGCGAACCACCCTCTCTCTCCGCAGTGTCGGGTGTATGGGACTATTTCTCCGGGCTCCAGGTCTCGGTCTGGGTGGCCAACAGGCAGATGAGGGGCCACATCCCTCTGGGATACAAAGATCTCGGCCTCCAGGCTTGGCTCGTATATAAAGGCCCAACCTCTCTGGGCATTGAAGTGCTGGACCTGGCCTTGGTATGTTGGGCCCCGCACCCGAAAGGTGGCATTCCGGAGGTGGTCTTTCTCGGTGTATGTCCGGGACAGTACCTCCGCCTTTCTCTTCTCCCGGGCCGCGATCTCCTTTCTCAGCTGGCGCCGCTGCCGCACCCAATACGGAGCACTGGCTTCATACTCTGCTTCCACCTGCGCGGGGGCTGAGCCCAGCCGGACTCCTTCTGTGCCGGCACCACTGGTAATGGAGGGCTCCGCTGTTTCATGGCCCATTCTGCTACCCCGAAGGTGCTTCCCTGCTGCTCTTCAGCCGAGGCTGGGAACTTGGGAGCGGTCAGCGTCTCTGGCGCTGCTGTCTTCCGGTCAGGTGCCGCCTCTGCTG
Source organism: Anomaloglossus baeobatrachus (assembly GCF_048569485.1). Classification (NCBI taxonomy): domain Eukaryota; kingdom Metazoa; phylum Chordata; class Amphibia; order Anura; family Aromobatidae; genus Anomaloglossus; species Anomaloglossus baeobatrachus. Next base: position 552,113,838 of record NC_134358.1, on the reverse strand, counting down.
CGGCCGGGCAGACTGCTGGGGCCATCGTCATTGAGTGTGCTGCCTTCTCTGGGCCCGGGGGTGATGTCATCAGGGTCGCAGCCTGGCTCGGGACCGGACGGGATATCTTCTGGGACTCAGTCTGGCTTGGATCTGGTGCAGGTGCCGGAATGGTAGTGTGCTCGCGGCCTGAGGATTACGCTGCGGGTCCTTGTGGCGCCCCTGACCCGGTCAGGCACCACAGAGTATTGCACCCATGCGGGAGCAATGCTTCCGGGTAATCTCCAAAGGCCAGGATGAGGTGCACACACAAACATATAGTGACCAGGCCTCCCACATTACCAGAGGGGACCCTTGGGTAGCCAGAAGGGGTTAACTTTCAATTCCCAGCTGGGGGTGTGTTCAGGGGCTGGTTGCTAGGAAGCAGGGCAGAGAGAGAGAGGAAGAGGAGAGTCTGGAGGAAGAAGTTGAAGTGTGTGGAAGGGAGCAGAGGAGCTCTCGTGTCAGACAGGTCCTGAGGAGTGCAGTAGCTGGAAGCGGGGGAGAAAGGGTACCGTGGGTCGGCCTGAAAATCATCCAGAGAGAAGGGTGGCTGAGTACGGAGATCCCGGTATCCGAGCACACAAGGGGAACTAGGTCCCCAGTACAGGCAGCAGATCATCCAGAGCTGCTTAACCTACAGGTGGGGGGGGGTACTTCATGCCCTCACCACGACTACACAGAGCTTGAGCCAAGCAGCAATCACCAGGCCCATAAGGGGACAGGGCCAGAAGCCATCCCACCAAGGCCACGCTGCCGGCAGACGAGCCAGAGAGAGGGGAGCAGGGTGGTAACAGCTTCCCTGGAGGGGTCCTACCACGCTTCAAGCAAAGGATCCTCCTAAAACAGAAAGAGTGCAAGGAAGGCGAGTGGACAGCTACCCTCAGAACGGCCTCCTGGAATTCCTGGTTCAACCTGGTTATCACAGTGTCGCCCGGGCATCTCACCGTGACCTCCAAACAGTGAGTAAACACGTTGAAAGACTTCTTGGACTGTGTTTGAGTCATTCTGCGACCTGTGGTCCCACACACATACACCGGGGCCTGGGGCTTGCCTCACTCTCAGGGGGCTAATATACTGACTGCACCCACCATCAGCCCCAGGCATCCCTTAATCTGCAGTGGCGGTCCCCGCTGACCGCAATACTGAGAGTGGCGTCACGACAATCCTAAAAGAAGGTTCCCTACCTGTGACCAGACTGTTCCATCCACGTGGAGTCCCTGAAGGTACTGCACCGACACATATTAGCGGGGCTTCACAACTTCTGGCGTCACGAACAGGATAAGGACTAGACCTGTTCAGACAGGTGACCGTGTGCCTCAGAGGTCCGACCGCAAAAATTGAACCGCCGCCATATTGCCATCTTCAAAAGCGCGCGCTGCAGCCCGCGCGAGGGAGAAGAGCACCGCCCACAAAGAGGTGTGGCCGCCCCAGAATCCCCACAATTCAGAGAGCGTTCTGATCCAGGAAGTGGAAAGGGGGCGCGCAGATTTTTGAAGAAGAATGGACGCTGCAGGAGGTAATGCCCCTGGTCAGAGCGACGCAGCCCAAGCGATGCCAGCCCCCGTCGCGCTGGACGCAGCAGCGCCTGGTGCCGGTGCCGCGGTCGCAGCCGCGCCGGCTGAAATCTCCCCCATAATGCCAGTTTCCTTGCTGTATGTCCCAGGAGCGCAATGGCTGCCCCAATACGCCGGTAAAATAGACACGCTGACCGGGTTTAAGAAGAAGATCAGCACCCTGCTAGACATGCACGCGATGACTGGTAAGCAGAGGGCCGCTGTGGTGCTGGGACAATTGACTGAGGCAGCAGAATTGGAAGCTGAGTCCTGGACCAATGATGACCGGAGCTCTGTTGAGACCATCTTTGCCAAACTAGCAGCTGCTTTTGAACACCGCACCGAGGGAGAGCTGAGGACGGACTTCTATAACTGCCGGCAGAAGCCCCAAGATAGCATAAGAGCCTATGCCCTCAGGCTGCAGGCTGCACTACGGGCTCTCAAGCTGGTGGACCCTGTCAGTGATCAGGAAGGAAACCGGATGATGAAGGAACAATTCTTGCGGGGCCTGCGCTCTCCTGAGGATGGGAAGCAGATGAAGCTGTGGTCCCTGGAACACCCTGACGTGGACTTTGCCATTCTGAAAGACAGGGCAGTGAAAGCACTCCAACCTCCTGTGGACACAGACCCCGTCGCACCAGCATGGCCTGCCAGTTCCACGGCTGCAGGAGCGGAATCCTCCTCGCAGGCCCTGATAACTACAAAAGGACTCAACACGCCAGCAGAGACCATAAATACACTATCCTCCCAGGTGCAGCAGCTCACTAAGGACGTCGCACAAATCCTGAAAGCAATGCAGTTGCCCTCAGAGACCAAAGTCCCTCATCGGATCCTGCTAGCTGACAACCCAGAGGACGTCCCTTGGATGCGGAGGAGAAGAGGTCCCCCAACCCGAGGCAGGAGCAGTGATCGCTATGACTCATCTGGACAACCCATCTGTCGTCGTTGCCAGGAGGCAGGACACTATGCAAGGGCCTGTCCTTTAAACGAGCCAAACCTGGGGCCAGTCCTCAGGATTAAGAAGATCAGGCCCAAGTCGCTGCTGTGATCAGTACGTGGGTGGACGTCCTGTCCTGTCCATCGTCCTGGACGGGATCCCTACCCCGGCGTTATTGGACACCGGCTCTCAGGTCACCACGATCCCGTATGTCCTTTATCGGAGGTTTTGGTCGGACGACGATCTCCGACCACCGGACCCCTCCCTCACCATCTATGCTGCCAACGGACAACCTATAGACCAGATCGGGGTCAAAGAGGTAACCATAAAGGTGGGAAGGCAGGAAATGAAGGGACAAGGACTGATTATTGTGGACACTGATATTAGAGAAAGGAACCCGCAAATGATTTTAGGCACTAATGTCATAGAAAATTGCCTAGGGGAAGTGTTGTTGTTGCTTCACCAGATTGTTGAAGGTGCTGAGGGCAGGTCGCAAAGAGCCTTGCAAAAGGAGATCCGAATCATTCTGAGGAAGCAACAGGTAAAACAGGCTGGCGGTGAGATTGGTAGTGTACGGGTGATGGATGCTAACCCCATTGTGATACCCCCACGGAGTGAAATGATGATGTGGTGTAGAGCAGCGGTAGGTCTCAGAGGACAAGATTACCAGGCTGTACTAGAGCCCACTCATTCAGACCACTGGCCCACGATTCTGACAGCCAGGGGGGTAGTTGATGTACACAAGGGACGAGTGCCTGTACGAGTGTTGAACTGTGGGGAGGAGGAAGCCAGACTACCAAGGTACGCTACCATAGCCAAACTGTTTACATGCTCAGATGACGCCATAACACCTGTAGGTCCCCTGACACAAGCTGACTCAAAAGAGGGCGAGACCTCCCAAAAGCAGTTAGAGGATTGGTGCCAGAAACTACACGTGGGGACTGACTCTACACCCGACTACCAGAAACATGGGGTTTACAGGGTCGTGCAGGAATACGAGCAGGTCTTTAGTAAGAACCCACTAGACTTTGGTAGGATCAAAGGGGTGCAACATCACATACCCACAGGCAGTCATCCTCCCATTAAGGAAAGACATAGGCCTATTCCACCAGCCCATTACCAGCGCACAAAGGACATGCTGAAGGACATGAAGGAGGCAGGCGTCATAAGGGACAGTTGTAGCCCCTGGGCGGCTCCCCTGGTCCTGGTAAGAAAGAAGGATGGCACGATGAGGATGTGTGTGGATTACAGACGGATAAATCAGATAACACACAAGGATGCCTACCCTTTGCCAAGGATAGAGGAATCCCTCGCTGCCTTGAAAGCCTCTAACTACTTTTCTACCCTAGATCTTACTAGTGGCTACTGGCAAGTATCTGTAGCAGAAGAAGATCGGGAGAAGACGGCCTTCACCACCCCAATGGGCCTCTGTGAGTTCAACAGCATGCCATTTGGACTCTGCAATGCCCCCGGGACCTTCCAGAGGCTTATGGAATGCTGCCTAGGGCACCTCAACTTTGAAACCGTCCTGCTCTACCTGGATGATGTCATCGTGTACTCCAAGACCTACGAGGACCACCTGAAACACCTGGCTGAAGTCTTTGAAGCACTATCCCGATATGGAATGAAGCTGAAACCATCCAAGTGCCATTTACTGAAGCCAAAGGTCCAGTACCTAGGTCACGTGGTCAGTGCAGAAGGAGTAGCACCGGACCCAGAGAAGGTCAGTCATCCAGGAATGGCCCACACCTACTACCGTCCGGGAGGTACGTCAGTTCCTTGGCTTGGTAGGCTACTACAGAAGGTTCATCAAGGGCTACACGAAAATGGCAGCGCCTTTGCAAGAGCTCCTGGTAGGCCACCCAAAGAAGAGAGGAAAGATCTCCGGCCCGCCATTTCACTGGGGAGAAGCAGAAGAACACTCCTTCAGACAAATGAAAGGGGCCTTGACGGGTGAAGAGATCCTAGCCTACCCTGACTACGGTCTGCCATTCGTACTGTACACAGATGCCAGTAATGTGGGACTGGGAGCAGTGCTTTCACAGGTGCAGGGAGGCAAAGAGCGTGTGATTGCTTACGCCAGCAGGAAGCTCAGGCCTACTGAAAGAAACCCGGAGAATTATAGCTCATTCAAGCTAGAGTTCCTGGCCATGGTATGGGCTATCACAGAGCGGTTCAAGCACTACCTGGCAGCCACCAAATTCACTGTCTTCACGGACAACAACCCCCTGACCCACTTGGATACTGCTAAATTGGGTGCCATGGAGCAGCGTTGGGTAGCCCGACTGGCGAATTATGACTTTACTGTCAAGTATCGAGCTGGCCGCAAGAACGTCAACGCAGATGCTCTGTCCAGGATGCCTCACCTAGCAGACGAGGGTGAAGATGTAGATGATCTTGAAGAAATTGAGCTGCCAGCGTTCCATCGCCATGGAGCAAAACAGTGCCGGCAGTTGCGTGCCAACCGCCAAGAGGTGACCCTGAACCCACTACCTCACTACAACTGGAAGGAGACCGAGGAAAATGATCCAGCGGTAGGCTTGGTAAAGAAACTGATCAGCCAGCCGGGCGCCAGCCTTGACAAAGGAGCCCCACCTGAGGCACAGTACCTATGGAAGGAGAGGGGTCGATTATTCATCTATCAAGACAAACTTTACAGGAGCATCATTGACCCGAGGACGCATGAGAAGGTGTGGCAAGTGATTGTACCACAGAAGGATACGAGGATGGTGCTAGAAGCCTATCACAATGGTGCAGGCCACTTTGGTTGGAAGAAACTGGAGGCCCTACTTAAAGTAAGATTCTACTGGGTGGGCATGAGATCTGCCCTAGAGAAGTGGTGTCGAAACTGCGGGCCCTGCAATCTTAGAAGAAAAGACCAGCACAGCCAGAGAGCACCACTCCAGCCAATCCAAACTAAACGGCCCCTGGAGATCGTGGCCCTGGACCATGTAAAGTTGGCACCCAGCAGACAAGGCTACAACTACGCTCTCACTATGGTTGACCACTACTCCAGATTCCTGGTGGTAGTACCAGTCAAGGACTTGACCGGTCAGACTGCAGCCAAAGCGTTCCAGACACATTTCTGTCGACCACATGGCTATCCAGACCAAGTGCTCACTGACCAAGGACCAGCCTTTGAAGCTGAAGTGTTTAAGGAGTTTTGTAACCTTTACGGCTGCAAGAAGATCCGTACCACACCTTACCATCCTCAGACCAATGGCATGTGTGAGAAGATGAACCACATCATTCTCGACCTTCTGAAGACGCTCCCACTAGAAGAACGAAGTCAGTGGCCGGAAAAGCTGCCCGATCTAGTGGACATGTATAACAACATCCCTGTGAGTTCCACGAACTGCACACCGGCATACCTGATGAGGGCCAGACCCGGGAGATTGCCAGTAGATCTGGAAATGGGAGTTGAGACCCCTGAAGACCATCTACAAGGTGCTGATTGGGATTCCAACCGCCAAGCCCAATACAAGAAAGTACAAGAGTGTGTGGAGCGAAGCCTGACTCAGCAGCGTGAGAAACAAGAAAAGGCCTACAATCGAAAAGCACCTGCTGTTCCTTTGATGCCAGGAGATATAGTTCTCAAAAGAAAGAGAAGACGTCATAAACTTGACAATCACTGGGAAGAAGAACCCTATACTGTGTTACCATCGACGCTTAGCAATGAAAAGACATGCCTTATCAGCAAAGATGGAGGAAAAACAACAGCTGTCGTTTCTAGAGATCGCTTAAAGAAATGTCCTGAACAACTAAGAATCCCTGAAGAAATTCCCAACCCTTTGCCAGTTCAAGAACCAAAAGAAAAGATGATCCATACTGTACTTGGAGATTTTCCAGCAAGTTGGCCTCAATACAATGGAGCAGTAGTTATTCCAGTCATTACATTCCCTCAATCTAGAGAAGTAAGAGACCCAGAAGAACCTGTTCAGAACCTGGAAGAGCCAAATGTAGCTGAAGCAGAAGACCATGCATTGGTATCAATACCCAGTACACCCATTATTCACATTGAGACACATACATCGGGTGGGAGGACACAACCTCAGACAGATGACAGTATAGTACTGCGTAGGTCAACCCGCAGCAACTTTGGTCAGCTCCCATTACGCTATAGAGAAAGTACAGTTTAGTTCAAAGTGATGGTATGAAAGGTAATGTTTAACCTGTTTATAGTTAAGTAACGTTTAAGCGAAATGTGCCCACAAGGACTATTGTGAGACCTCCTTAAAATGTTAGACCACTGGTTATGAACTGGCTTTAACCACAAACTTTGCATTGTAAAAAAAAAGTTGCCTCCTTGGTATCAACCCCAGAGTCTGCCTGTTGAGGGGCATGGCTCTGCACCAACAAGGGGGCACGCCTGTTTATGGGGCCTGCCCTCCAACACTCGGAAGCGGGTACGCCTGTTTATGGGGCCTACCTTACACCACTCCCCTCAGGAGAGGAAGATTGGAGGAAAGGTCTGGGGAATGTGATGGCCCAGCCCTGGTCACCAAAAGGACCGGCGACCTACCTCCTGGAGGTTTTTGGGTGGGGTTCGGACATGTGGGTGGTTGGTGGTGGAATGGTACCTGGTATGTTTAAATGTAAATAATTGCCCCTGTGTGGGAAAAGTTTGTATTTACCTTTTTCTCTTGTCTTTGCAGCCCGAGGACGTGCTGATGATAACTAAGGGGGAATGTGGCGCCCCTGACCCGGTCAGGCACCACAGAGTATTGCACCCATGCGGGAGCAATGCTTCCGGGTAATCTCCAAAGGCCAGGATGAGGTGCACACACAAACATATAGTGACCAGGCCTCCCACATTACCAGAGGGGACCCTTGGGTAGCCAGAAGGGGTTAACTTTCAATTCCCAGCTGGGGGTGTGTTCAGGGGCTGGTTGCTAGGAAGCAGGGCAGAGAGAGAGAGGAAGAGGAGAGTCTGGAGGAAGAAGTTGAAGTGTGTGGAAGGGAGCAGAGGAGCTCTCGTGTCAGACAGGTCCTGAGGAGTGCAGTAGCTGGAAGCGGGGGAGAAAGGGTACCGTGGGTCGGCCTGAAAATCATCCAGAGAGAAGGGTGGCTGAGTACGGAGATCCCGGTATCCGAGCACACAAGGGGAACTAGGTCCCCAGTACAGGCAGCAGATCATCCAGAGCTGCTTAACCTACAGGTGGGGGGGGGTACTTCATGCCCTCACCACGACTACACAGAGCTTGAGCCAAGCAGCAATCACCAGGCCCATAAGGGGACAGGGCCAGAAGCCATCCCACCAAGGCCACGCTGCCGGCAGACGAGCCAGAGAGAGGGGAGCAGGGTGATAACAGCTTCCCTGGAGGGGTCCTACCACGCTTCAAGCAAAGGATCCTCCTAAAACAGAAAGAGTGCAAGGAAGGCGAGTGGACAGCTACCCTCAGAACGGCCTCCTGGAATTCCTGGTTCAACCTGGTTATCACAGTGTCGCCCGGGCATCTCACCGTGACCTCCAAACAGTGAGTAAACACGTTGAAAGACTTCTTGGACTGTGTTTGAGTCATTCTGCGACCTGTGGTCCCACACACATACACCGGGGCCTGGGGCTTGCCTCACTCTCAGGGGGCTAATATACTGACTGCACCCACCATCAGCCCCAGGCATCCCTTAATCTGCAGTGGCGGTCCCCGCTGACCGCAATACTGAGAGTGGCGTCACGACAATCCTAAAAGAAGGTTCCCTACCTGTGACCAGACTGTTCCATCCACGTGGAGTCCCTGAAGGTACTGCACCGACACATATTAGCGGGGCTTCACATCCTCACAGGCAGATGGGACGGGCACCGCTGCGTGTGGCAGCGGACCGAGCGGGGTGTCGGCTGCAGGTGTGGGCAGCGAGGGAGGCATCGTGGCGGACGGGGGCAGACCAGGCCATTCGGCTTGGTGGGTCGGTCCCGACGGGACATAGGGGCGTGGGTCGCTTACCCGCTCCTACGAGGTTGCCTCCACTTCGCGGGGCTGAACGGCTGCAGCCAGCTCCGCCATGTCGGCCGTCCATCGCCTTAGCATGAGATTGGCCTGAGCTTGGATTCTACAGCACATTCGCGCCGTCTGGGCTTCCACCCAGTCGGCTGTTCCGGGCACAGGTTTCTCCACGGTGGGTTTGCCACACTGCTCGGCCATCTTCCTCTATCGGTATCCAGGAACAAAAGGGTGGCAGAGTCCTGGCGTCTCTGCCCTTCATCTGCTCGGGTCACATGCTGCAGACCCTTTGCCCGCCCTCTAGGGTTTCAGGTCGGCTGAATGTAACCCTGTGAGGGAAGGTGTTATGCGGGGGCCTATGTGTGACTACCTGGTTTTGCCAGGGCGTCACATATCGGTTCCCTGTCCTCCTGCATGGCCAGCCTCGTACTCACCCACATGGTCAATCACATTTTTATCTGCTCTCTGTCTGCCCGCATGGTTATCCTTGTGCTGAGTTGTCCTCTGTTTACCCCCATAGCCACCTATGGTCCTCTGCACCCCTGTGTTGTCGCCCACGTTCAGTGCGATCCTCTCCCATGGATGCCTACGTGTGTTGGTCTCCAACTTCTTCCTAGGCCCCATGTACTGTGCAAGCCGTGCAGTGTTTCCTGGTCTCCAGCCTAGAGCACAAATCTGTCAGGTCCGTTATTGCGACACAATAACGGATCCGTCTGTTTTTTTTTATGTCAACTGATGCAACGGATTTGTTATTTCACAGGATTCCGCTCACAGGAATCCTGTGAAAAAACTGATCCGTTGCGTCCGTTACCTCTAGTGTGCGTCAATTTTTTGACGGATCTGTCGTGATTCGTTTGTGTTTGGGACAGCCCAATGGGTGTGCCAAACATGCTGGGTATGCTCAGCACTGGATTCCGTCGTGTGACGGATTACGGTGGAATCCAGCACCATAGACATCCATTATAGCTCTTGACGGATGGTGACGGAAACCTGCGGAGTGCGTTTTTTTGCTGCTCCAAAAAAACGTTACATTCAACGTTGCTCCCGCCTGACGGTCAGTCACTAAACGACTGATCCGTCACGCGGCAGATGCAACGCAAGGCCATCAGTCACAATCAGTCGCTAAAAGAAGCCTATGGGGAAAAAATGGATTCCTGCAAAATATTTTGCAGGATACTGTAATTCATCAAAGCGACGGATTGTGACTGATGCAAAACAACGGAAGTGGATTTTAGCCTAAGAGGAAGTGTGTGTGTGTCGCCCTGGGCAAGCCAGGGGACACGAGTAACAGCACCACCACACCCCACACTCCAGGTAGGCACACCTGCTAACCAGAAATCCTTGTTGCCCTGCTCCAAGAGTCTGTTGATGCACACCAGGGGGTGGGCCAGGCGGTTGGCTCCGCCCACCAAGGAGCTCACAACTCTGGAGGCAGGAAGTTACCAGGCAGTTTAGCTCAGGAGGAGCTTGAGTGAAGAGCAGTTAAGCCCGGGTAGGGCAAGAGTGCAGTCAGCTCAGGGACGAGCTTAAGTAAACCAGAAGTGAAAGTGAAGGAAAGGAAAGTGGAAAAGGAGAAAAGCAAGAAGTGGAGACAGCGCAGAGAGTGTGAAAAGCCTGAGAGCCCAGCTTTGTGTAGGGCTAGAACAGCAAGGTCAGCGACGGCGGTGACTGTCCGGAGTGGGACAGTTCGGAAGTTCCTGGAAGGACCCCGTTGGCTGTGTGCCCGGTGGTCTGGAGCAGTGTTCCGAAGGACAGTCAGCACCAGGGCAGGGGCCTCTCGGACCCCGGCAAGGCTAGGAGTCGCCCAATTTGCCGAATCCGTCAGTGACGGGGACGCAGATCCCCCAACAACAAAGTCCCGATTGACGGCAACAGCCCGACCATTAACGGGGAGACACCGCCACCGCCAAGGCACCAGTTTCCCCAGGGCCAGCGCCTGCGGGCAAAGTGTAGAGCTCCTCCGGCCCAGATTGCAGTCGGGGAGCGGGTAACCGGAGGGAATCCACCGATACCATCAGACCACATAGGTGCAAGGAAGAGAGAAGTCACCGTCACCTACCGGGAGTGCAGGTGCAGCCGTCTGTGGGACCGTCCTACCAGCCGTTGGTTTACCGTACAAACTGTGTCCGTGTCAGGCTGAGTGAGTACCATAGTGCCGCAAGGCACAGCGCTGCCCCCGCGTCCCTGCACCCTCCAGGCCCTACACTTCACATCTCTTCACCGGGCCCCGGGATCACCAACCCCTACCCACGGAGGGGCAACACAACACCTGGCTGCTCCCATCACCATCCCCGGGACCCCCACACCGAGCAGCGGTGGTGCAATCACCACAACCGTGGGTGGCGTCACGAACTATAACCCCAACAAACACCCCCCTTTCACTCACGGGCGAGGAGTGCCGCTCGAGACACCCCGGGATCCGGCCTGCAGCTCGAGCCACCAGGAGCAACTGCCGGACCCGAGCAGAAGGGGTGAGCGCGGTGTGCTGACACCCTCCTCCCCGCCCGCGACAACTTGGCGCTGTGAACAGGATCTTACCGCTCTGCCGTCAGGTAGAGGTGCGCCTTGTTACCGCCGGAGGCATCCGGCAGAAAAATTTCAGAAGCCGCCATCTTTGGCGCGAAAAGTTCCCGCTCGAGCGTCTTCTCGAGCAGTAGAAGCGCGAAGGCCAAAACTCCGCCCCGAGAGAGGAGGGGCCGGAAAGAGCTAAGGGGGACGGAAACAAGATGTCTGTGCCCGACGGAGCCGCTGGAGGAGCGGTGGTCGCAGCCGCAGCGGCACCCGCGGATGGGAATGGGCCTGCCCAGGTCCCGGCCGTACTGGCGGGAGGTGCCGCGGCCCCCGCGCTTGCTCAGGTCATGCCGTTTTCCTTGCCCTATGCGCCCGGAGCTGCCTGGCTACCGCAGTATGACGGGAAACCGGATGCCTTGCAGGCCTTCCGGAAAAAGCTTAACCCGTTGCTAGAGCTGTACCCCCTGACTGATAAGCAACGTGCAGCGATAGTGCTAGGCCAGCTAACCGGTGCGGCGGAGCAGGAAGCGGAGACCTGGGCCGAGGGGGACCGGCTCTCTGTAGCCACCATCTTCGAGAAGCTACAGACTGCCTTCGAGACCCGGACTGAAGCTGAGCTGAGGATGCAGTTTTACCAGTGCCGGCAGCGAGCTGGGGATAGCATTCGGGACTATGCTCTACGTCTGCAGACCGCCCTCCGCACGCTGAAGCGGGTGAACTCTATTAATGAGGCGGATAGCAACAAGATGTTAGTGGAGCAATTTGCGCAGGGGATGAGGTCCCCTGAGGATCGTAAACAACTCCGGCTGTGGGCCCTGGAACACCCTGATGTGGACTTTGCTGTGTTAAAGGAGCGGGCTATCAAAGCACTACAGCTCCCAGCTGCTGAAATTCTGGAACCCGTCCCGTGGCCCGTCGAGACAGCTCCCGTTGTGGCGGCTCCAGCCAAACCAACCTCCTTACTACCTGCAGCCTCGAGCAGCACAGTAGAAGAACTGGCAGCCCAGGTCCGTCGTCTGGACGGAGACCTTGCCAAAATCCTTGCTGCACTACAACCTTTGACCAGATCTCAGCCCCCAGCGCAGATACAGCTTGCTGACAGTCCCGAGGATATTCCCTGGATGCAGCGGAGAAGCGCTAACAACCCGCGGAGCAGACCTCCAATCTGCTACAAGTGCCGTAAGCCGGGCCATGTTTACCGACAGTGCCCGTTAAACGAGCAACCCCTGGGGCCCCGGGCCAATCCTCAGGAGTAGAACACCGTGGCCCCCCGGACTGGCGAGACCGATATGTCGGGGCCCGCCCTATCATCCCTGTGGCTGTGGACGGCATACCCGTGATGGCTCTCTTGGACACTGGATCACAGGTAACGACCATACCGTACACATTATACCAGCAATACTGGGCCACAGACGAACTGGCGCCCCCAGACAATAGTATAAATTTGATTGCCGCTAATGGACTTCCATTGACTCAGGTGGGGTATAAAGAGGTGGCTATGACAGTGGGGCAAGCTGAACTGCAACACCAGGGTATGATTGTGATCATGAATGAGCCTAGTGATCATAACCCGAAAATAGTGTTGGGAACCAATGTGATGCAACACTGCATGGCTGATGTGTTGAACCTTTTGCAGCGGCTAGCCGCCACGGCGGCGGGGAGCCGGCAGAGGGCTGTGCAGCGTGAGATCCGCGCCCTAATGTACCGCCAGCATGTAAGCTCAACCGGAGGGGAGATTGGTGGAGTGCGAGTGATGGATGTTGCTCCATTGACTGTGCCCCCTAGGAGTGAGATGATGATCTGGTGTAGGGCAGCGGTAGGGCCTCAGGGGCGTGACTACCCTGCGATGATGGAGCCCATGCCTTCCGAGCACTGGCCCACTGTAGTGGCCGCCCGAGGGGTGGTAGATGTGAAGAAAGGGAGAGTGCCTGTGAGAGTGTTAAACTGTGGAGAGGAGGAAGTCAGGCTCCCCCGGTATGCCACCATTGCCAAACTGCTCACCCTGGACCCTCACACTATCCAGGAAGCCCGTCCATCCACACTCCCACCTACCACCAGCACTTCCCCATCCCAGGGGGACACCAAGGAGTGGCACCAACAGCTACATGTGGGCACTGATGATACCCCTACACATCACAGGGCAGGGGTACACAGGGTTGTGCAGGAATACGAACAGGTTTTCAGTAAGCACCCCCTAGACTTTGGGCAGATCAAGGGGGTCCAACACCACATTCCCACTGGTGAGCATCCCCCTATCAAAGAGAGGTATAGACCTATTCCCCCTGCACATTACCAGTGTGCCAAAGATATGTTGAAGAATATGAAGGAGGCAGGGGTTATTCGGGACAGTTGTAGTCCCTGGGCCGCTCCGTTGGTACTGGTCAAGAAGAAGGATGGTACCATGCGGATGTGTGTGGATTACCGGAAGATCAACCAGATAACCCATAAAGATGCATATCCATTGCCTCGTATTGAAGAATCTTTGGCTGCACTGAGAACTGCAAACTACTTCTCGACCCTTGACCTCACCAGCGGATACTGGCAAGTGGCCGTGGCCCCCGAGGACCGGGAGAAGACCGCCTTCACCACCCCGATGGGCTCTGCGAATTCAATAGCATGCCGTTTGGGCTGTGCAATGCCCCCGGGACCTTCCAACGGTTGATGGAGTGCTGTCTGGGACATTTAAACTTCGAGACCGTCCTGCTGTATTTGGATGATGTGATTGTTTATTCCCAGACGTATGAGGCCCATCTGGAGCACCTGGCCGAGGTGTTCGCGTCCCTTGCCAAGTTCGGGATGAAGTTGAAGCCCTCGAAGTGCCATCTGCTGAAACCCAGGGTGCAGTATCTAGGACATGTAGTGAGTGCGGATGGTGTCGCCCCCGACTCTGAGAAGATCACTGCCATCCAGAGCTGGCCGAGACCATCTACAGTGAGGGAAGTAAGACAGTTCCTGGGTCTGGTAGGGTACTATCGGCGTTTTATAAAGGGGTACACGAAGATGGCTGCCCCCATGCAAGATCTCCTCGTGGGACAGACCAAAGGTGGTAGACCCATTGGAGCCCCACTGTTGTGGGAGGACAAGCATGAGGAGTCCTTTTGCCAGTTGAAGGCGGCCTTGACCGGAGAAGAGGTCCTGGCGTACCCTGACTATGGGAGCCCGTTCATCCTTCACACAGACGCCAGTAATGTGGGGCTAGGAGCGGTCTTGTCCCAGGTCCAGGATGGAAAGGAGAAGGTGATTGCCTACGCCAGCCGAAAACTCCGGCCGACCGAGAGGAACCCTGAGAACTATAGCTCCTTCAAGCTCGAGCTATTGGCGTTGGTGTGGGCTATCACCGAACGGTTCCGCCACTACCTGGCGGCGGCGAAATTCACCGCGTTTACGGACAACAATCCGCTAACTCACCTGAATACGGCCAAGTTGGGCGCGCTGGAGCAGCGGTGGGTAGCCCGGTTAGCCAACTATGATTTCACCATAAAGTACCGAGCTGGTCGTGTCAACATTAATGCAGATGCACTCTCCCGGATGCCCCATTTGTCAGAAGAGGGGTGTGAGGATGACGACCTCGAGGAGATTGAGTTGCCTGCGTTTCACCAGCCGCCTCCTGAGAGAGTACAAGTATGTCAGCAACGGGTGGATCTGGACCCGCGGCCCAGCCAAGAGTGGCAGGACGCCCAGGACCAAGCGCCGGCTGTCCGCCTTGTCAAGACCCTGGTGGAACAAGGTGCTATGGGAATAGACCCTGCCGCTCCAGCCGAAGCCCAACGCTTGTGGAAAGAACGGAAACGGCTCTACCTACACCAAGGGAGGCTGTGCCGTGAGCTGATCAACCCAAAGACCCATGAGAAAATATGCCAGCTGATCGTTCCTCAGGCCGAGGTTGCTACTGTTCTGCGGGCATACCATGATGGTGCTGGCCACTTCGGGTGGAAGAAGCTGGAGATGCTGTTGAGGGAGCGGTTCTATTGGAGTGGGATGCGTGAATCGGTGGAAGCCTGGTGCCGAGAGTGCGGTCCTTGTACCCTGAGGAGAAAGGATGAGACTAGCCAGAGGGCACCGTTACATCCCATAGTCACCCATCAGCCGCTGGAGCTGGTCGCCCTGGACCATGTCAAACTCACCCCTAGCCGAAGTGGGTACACCTACGCATTGACCATGGTAGACCACTACTCAAGATTCATGGTGGTAGTCCCCGTCAAGGACCTGACTGGTCGAACTGCTGCTCGTGCGTTCCAGGCTTATTTCTGCCGACCCCATGGGTACCCCGAGAAGGTGCTGACTGACCAAGGCCCGGCTTTTGAAGCCGAGGTGTTTCACGAATTCTGCCAGTTGTACGGCTGCAAGAAGATTCGGACCACTCCGTACCACGCCCAAACCAACGGCATGTGCGAGAAAATGAATCACTTGGTCCTGGGGCTCCTCAAGACGCTACCGCTGGAAGAACGGAACATGTGGCCGGAAAAGTTACCCGACTTGGTCGACATGTACAATAATATCCCAACCAGCTCGACGAAGTGCACCCCAGCGTATCTGATGAGGGCTCGGCCTGGCCGCCTGCCGGTGGATCTGGAGATGGGGTTGGAAGCTCCGGAAGCACTCCCTTCAACGGCAGAGTGGGAAAGTCGGAGGAGGGCCCAGTACCGGCAAATCCAGGAGTATGTGGAGAAAAACCTCAGTCGAAGTCGAGAACAGCAAGAGCACCGGTTCAACCAGAAGGCGCCTGCAGGTCCTTTCCAGCCAGGAGATGTGGTGCTGAAACGGAAGAGAAAAACCCACAAACTGGATGACCAGTGGGAGCAAGTCCCTTACGTCGTACAACCCACCGAGTGGGACAATGAGAAAACCTACCAGATCAGTCGTGACCAAGGGGGCACCCTGGCCACAGTTTCTCGGGACCATCTAAAAAAATGCCCCCCAGCGTTGAAAGCAGAGGCTGAAGTACCGGTTTCTCCACCAGTGGAAAAGGCAGCAGAGGTAATTCACACTGTAATGGGTGACTTCCCAGCGAACTGGCCTACACAGAACGGCGCGGTGATACTTCCAGTGATACTGTTCCCACAACCCGTGGATGAAGAAGTAGTGGAAGCGGTTAACCGTGAGCCAGAACCAGTGCCAGTGCCCAGGGATGAACCTGTACCCAGCTCCCCTGCACCTCCGCCTGCCCCACACTGTAGCAGGGAGGAGGAACCGATTGTTCCCTCTACCCCACTGTTTAGCACAACTGACACCGGGCCCCGAAGGTCCACCCGTTCCAACCTAGGTAGACCCCCACTTAGGTACAGGGAGACCGTTCTGTGAGTCAGAGGGGCCCGCAAATGTAAAAGAGTGTTGGGTGATGTTTGAAAGTTTGTTTGAGAATTCTGCAATGAAGAAAAATGATTATCCGAGTTTTCACCTGATTGTCTGCAGTGATTTGCAACCGGCAGGAGCCGGCACCGTTGTCCCCGTGGGGACCGTTTAAGTTTAAAAATGCATGGGAACTATCCATGGACAAGCCCGTGAACTCTGCAGGGCAACCACAAACGTTAGTGGCTTGTAAATATGTTGGGTACCGTTACCGTTTCCGCAATGCCGCCTCCGGAGAGGCAGGTTGGAGGGAGGGCCCTGTGCAGAGCAGGCCAGGGCCCAGCCACCAAAGGAACCGGTGGCCACCCTCTGGAGGGCAAGGACAGATCCCGCTCGGGTGACTTGTGCTGGACTGTGGGTCAAGGGGTGCTGCCTGGGTTTTAGGGGCAGCATCAGGGCCAGGTTGCTTGGGTGGGAGAGAGCGGAAACCGTGACCGTACACCGTTGAAACGTTAAAAGTAAAATGTGCCTCCCGTCTTGGGAAGAGTTATTGAAATGTATATATGTTTAACCCTTGTTATCCCTTTTACAGAAAAATAAAACCGGTGTAGGACGGCAGCCCGCGGACGGTCTGCATTTTGCTAAGGGGGAATGTGTCGCCCTGGGCAAGCCAGGAGACACGAGTAACAGCACCACCACACCCCACACTCCAGGTAGGCACACCTGCTAACCAGAAATCCTTGTTGCCCTGCTCCAAGAGTCTGTTGATGCACACCAGGGGGTGGGCCAGGCGGTTGGCTCCGCCCACCAAGGAGCTCACAACTCTGGAGGCAGGAAGTTACCAGGCAGTTTAGCTCAGGAGGAGCTTGAGTGAAGAGCAGTTAAGCCCGGGTAGGGCAAGAGTGCAGTCAGCTCAGGGACGAGCTTAAGTAAACCAGAAGTGAAAGTGAAGGAAAGGAAAGTGGAAAAGGAGAAAAGCAAGAAGTGGAGACAGCGCAGAGAGTGTGAAAAGCCTGAGAGCCCAGCTTTGTGTAGGGCTAGAACAGCAAGGTCAGCGACGGCGGTGACTGTCCGGAGTGGGACAGTTCGGAAGTTCCTGGAAGGACCCCGTTGGCTGTGTGCCCGGTGGTCTGGAGCAGTGTTCCGAAGGACAGTCAGCACCAGGGCAGGGGCCTCTCGGACCCCGGCAAGGCTAGGAGTCGCCCAATTTGCCGAATCCGTCAGTGACGGGGACGCAGATCCCCCAACAACAAAGTCCCGATTGACGGCAACAGCCCGACCATTAACGGGGAGACACCGCCACCGCCAAGGCACCAGTTTCCCCAGGGCCAGCGCCTGCGGGCAAAGTGTAGAGCTCCTCCGGCCCAGATTGCAGTCGGGGAGCGGGTAACCGGAGGGAATCCACCGATACCATCAGACCACATAGGTGCAAGGAAGAGAGAAGTCACCGTCACCTACCGGGAGTGCAGGTGCAGCCGTCTGTGGGACCGTCCTACCAGCCGTTGGTTTACCGTACAAACAGTGTCCGTGTCAGGCTGAGTGAGTACCATAGTGCCGCAAGGCACAGCGCTGCCCCCGCGTCCCTGCACCCTCCAGGCCCTACACTTCACATCTCTTCACCGGGCCCCGGGATCACCAACCCCTACCCACGGAGGGGCAACACAACACCTGGCTGCTCCCATCACCATCCCCGGGACCCCCACACCGAGCAGCGGTGGTGCAATCACCACAACCGTGGGTGGCGTCACGAACTATAACCCCAACAAACACCCCCCTTTCACTCACGGGCGAGGAGTGCCGCTCGAGACACCCCGGGATCCGGCCTGCAGCTCGAGCCACCAGGAGCATCTGCCGGACCCGAGCAGAAGGGGTGAGCGCGGTGTGCTGACACCCTCCTCCCCGCCCGCGACATGTGCACTTGCAAAGGTGTCCCTAGCCTATCGCTGGGAATCACCAGGTATTTAAGGCTCCCTCCCCTATTTGGAGGGGCCAGAGCAAGTCATTAGGATTTGATCCTACTACCTGTATGTTGGTCCTGTCTGTTTGCCCTGTATCTAGCACTAGTCCAGCATATACCCAGCTCTGAGTCTGCTGTGTCTACCCTGTCCGTGTCCCTGGACCCGTCCTGTCTTTGTCCCTGTGTCCTGGTACCAATCTGTATCCTGCACCTGTGTCCGCGTGTGTTCTGATGTTCTTAGCCTGACGTCCTGTGCCTGAATACTTGGATCCTGATGACCGGAGTTCCTCCTCCAGTCCTGTGCCGGATGACCTGTTTGTACCTGTATGTACCGGATGTTCCGTTCCTGGTGATCCGTGCCTAATGTCCTTTACTGGAAGACCTGTGCCTGATAACCCCTGCTGGACATTCTGTACTTGCCTGCATTTGTGCTCTTGCTCCCGTCTGGGGTCCTGTGTCTGCCTGTTTGTCCTGCCAGTGCCCGTTTTGCCTGTCCTGTCTGTGACTATACCTCTGTCCTGCTGAAAGTAAAACCTTAGCACCCAATGAGACAAAATTGGTTCAATAATGCTCGAAAAAGTGGTTTTATTCCAATTTGGCACCACACCTGGATCCCAGAAAACACAGGGTGGATCCCCTGCATCCTATGCTGCTGTACCCTACCCGGCGCCATACGCATGGACTTCCTAGTTTACCTTATTTGTATGTGTCGCAGGCGGAGGGGACGCGCTCGCCACGCTCGGGTCCAGGCTTCTGCTGCTGCTGGCTCGAGCGGTGGGCCGGACCCGGGGACTCGAGCAGCGCTCCTCGTCCACGAGTGAAAAGGGATGGTTTGTTTGGGGAGATAGTTCGTGACGCCACCCACGGGACCTGGTGATAAAGGGCACCACCGCTGCTGGTGACGGGGATCCCGGAAGAGATGGTAGGGAGCAGCTAGGATGTTGTCCCCTCCGTGGGTAGGGGTTGGTGTTCCCGGGGCCCGGTGATGATGCGGGGAGGCTGGATAGCTGGGATGCAGGGTTGCAGGGGCAGCGCGACGAGGTGCCGGATGGCACTGTTGTACTCACTCAGACAGAAAGTCACAAAGTCTCTGGTGAACCAAACGGCCGGATGGACGGGTCCCGCAGCCGGCTGCAGTGTCTTTGCTCTCCCCGGACAGGTGATGGTGGCTGTCTTTCCCTGCACCTGTATAGAATGTGTCGACTCCGATGGTTTCCCAACGGTAGTCCGCTCCCCGGCGTATTGGTACCGTAGGAGCCCTTTTGCCCGCAGGCGCTGGCCCTTGGATCTCTAGACTGTGGCGGTGGCTGTATATCCTCACGGTCTGGACAGTTGCCTTCTAGCGGGACTTGGGTGTTAGGAAACCCCTGGGGTTCCGGTCACTCTCGGATTTGACCGTTGTCGGCGGCTCCAAGCCTAGTCGGGGTCCGATGGCCCTGCCTGTGTGCTTAACTTCACTCCACTCCCCGATTCGGTACCGGTGGGCCACTGCACAACCCCGGTCCTACAGTTCCGCAGAGATCCGCTAACTCCTGCAGATGGCCACCACCGTCTGCCAACCTTGCTGTCAGTGCCTGGGCTCCAACCCAGACACTTGCAGTTTCTACTCACACTTTCACCTCCAAACTCTAACTACTGCTTTTCCGTCCTCCAGACCTGTGCACTCCTCGGTGGGTGGGGCCAACTGCCTGGCTCCGCCCCACCTGGTGTGGACAGCAGACCCTGGAGGGAGGCAACAAGGGTTTTTTGGTTGACTGGTGTAACTATCCAGGGGAGGGGGTATGTATGGTGTTATGTCTGTGACTACCTGGCTAGTCCAGGGCGTCACATATGCACCTTTGCTTCTCCTACACATATAGGCTTGACAAAGACCTTGAAGAGGTCGAAACGTTGGATTATTTCTGTGGTGCTGAATTGGAATAAAACTTCACTTTATGCAGCATTATTGAACCAATTTTGTCTCATTTGGTGCTGAGGTTTTACCTTCTGCATTTGAGGACTTTGTGCTTTCCTCAAGCACAGACCCTATACCCAGTGTGCCGGCTTTATTAACTTATTTCTATATACAGTACCTCTGTCCTGCTGTCACACAGCTCCATTAGGTTGCCACAGTCCCGGGCACTGCCCTGGGAGTTGCACCAGGTGTCTACTCGGTCAAGCCCATCCCACGTCGGGGTACGCCTGTGGTCCAGTGGGTCCACTCTACCTCATCACCAACAAGCGTTACACTTTGGAAATAGCCTTGAGCAAAAATCTTCAGCTGTTTTGTGTACACAGCTCCTATGTAAACCTAAGCAATGCATCTACATAGGTACAGTCTGCAAACAAACGCATTGTAGTCTGATTCTGCAGTAGTCATGGGCTGCTGCATTTCCTATGCAATTGTGGCGCCCTGGGCAAGCCAGGGGTCACAGGTCACAACATCACATGCACCCCACATTCCCTGCAGGAACATCCAAGCTAACCCAAAATCCTTGTTGCCTTCCTCCAGGGGCTGATGTCCACACCAGGGGGTGGGCCAGGCGGTTGGCTCCGCCCACCGAGGAGTTCACAGCCCTGGAGGCGGGAAAACCAGGCAGTCCAGCTAGGGAAGTTAAAGTAGAAGGAAGTGAAGTGGTAGAGGAGCTGGAGAGAAAGAGTAAAAAGTGACAGTAGTAAAGCCTGAAGTTGGTCCGGGTGTGTGCCCCGGACTGAGACAGCAAGGTCAGCAGACGGCGGTGATAGTCTGCAGGGGGACTGTTTGGAGGTTGCTGGAAGGACCGCGGACGGGTGGTGACCCGGCGGTACTGGAGCAGTATACGAAGAACAGTCAGCACCAGGGCAGGGGCCTTTCGGATCCCGGCAAGGCTAGGAGTCGCCATAATTTGCCAAATCCGTCAGTGAAGGGGACCTCTGTCTCTTAACAACCAAGTCCCGATTGAAGGCAACAGCCCGACCGTGAAGGGGAGACACCGCCACCGCCAGGGCACCAGTTTCCCAGGGCCAGCGCCTGCGGGCAAAATAGGGCTCCTTCGGCCCAGATTGAAGCCGAGGAGTGGGTAACCGGTGGGGACCCATCGCAACCAAGAGACTTTACATAGGTGCAGGGAAGAGACCGTCACCGCTAACTGCAGGGAACCGCAGCACCGTAACCGTCTGAGGGACCCGTCCAACCAGCCGTTTGTTTACCGAGAACTGTGTCATGTTTACTGGCTGAGTGAGTACCTCCGTGCCGTGCGGCACAGCGCTGCCCCTGCGCCCCTGCACCC
This sequence comes from Anomaloglossus baeobatrachus, assembly GCF_048569485.1. Taxonomy (NCBI): domain Eukaryota; kingdom Metazoa; phylum Chordata; class Amphibia; order Anura; family Aromobatidae; genus Anomaloglossus; species Anomaloglossus baeobatrachus. The sequence continues at coordinate 552,092,383 of NC_134358.1, read as the reverse complement.
CTGCACCTCCACAGGCCCTATACCCGCCTGTCCACCATACCAACCCCATTACTGGGCCCCGGGAGCACCAAGACCCCTACCCACGGAGGGGCAAATCAACAACTGGCTGCTCAACACCATCACTCCCAGGCTCCCCAGACAGAGCAGTGGTGGTGTCCACTTAATCACCACAACCGTGGGTGGCGTCACGGACAATAAACTATCCCAAAACCCAATCCCCTTTCACTCACGGGCGAGGAGCGCCGCTCGAGTCCCCGGGATCCGGCCCATCGCTTGAGCCACCGAGCAGCAGCAGGCCGCAGCAGCCGCGGCAGCCGGACCCGAGCAGAGGGAGAGCACGGCGTCCCCTCCTCCGCCCGCGACAACTTGGCGTCACGAACAGGATCTTACCGCTCTGCCGTTGGGTAGAGGTGCGCCTTGTGACCGCCGGAGGTATCCGGCCGGAAAACTTCAGAAGTCGCCATCTTTGGCGCGAAAAGTTCCCGCTCGAGCGTCTTCTCGAGTAGCAGAGGCGCGAAGGCCAAAACCCCGCCCCGATAGAGCAGGGACCGGAAAGAGGCTGAAGGAGACGGAATGGCGGCTAGCTGCATGTGAGCGCGGCTATAAAAGCAGGGACGCCAGGACCCTGCAGCCATCTTGTTCCTGGGAGAGGCCGCCAGCAACATGTTCATGCCGTCCCGCAGCACCGTAGCCCCCGCGCCTGGAACCGCGGCGTGGGTGGAGATCCGGACCGCGCAGCTCTATCAACGGCTGCAGGTCAAGATGCAGCTCCTCATGGAGGAGTGGGAGACCGACATGGCGGACGTCATAGCGACCGTGCGGAGATGCGAGGAGGAAGGGAGGGTGAGTGACCCACGCCCCGATGCCCTCGAAGGGCTGGTCATCGCGGCTGCGGGACCCGGTCCAAGACCTCTCCCCCCGCTGCCTCCCTCGCCACCCATCTTGGAAGCCGTGACCCCGCCATTAGGCCCGCTACCACCGCAACCGGTAGCGATACCCAGCATGCCCGCCCAGGCGGGCCGACCTGTAGCCGGAGCCCGTAGTCGACCGGAGGTGTTGCCCTGGAAAGCCCCGAAAACCGAACCGGAGGCGTCTCCCGAGAAAGTCCCCGAGCCGGAGCCGATGACCCGCTCCGTGCCGAAGGCCCAACTGCGGAAAGCCCCTGTGCCCATCCCCCACACCTCGGCTGAGGTTGCGCCGGGTTGCCGATGCAAGGCAACGTCTAAGGCCACGTCACCGCGGGACCTGTCGCCCAGAGTACCAGCAGTGGGCAATGTCAAACAGGTCTTGCGGGGCCCGACCCGTGTGCCGGAGCTCGCAGCAGCGCCGTACTGGGACAGGGAGCCGGTACCGTTGGGCCTGGAGATCGGTGAGAGGAAGAGGAAGAAAGCGGAACTAGTGGCCCGTGCAATCCGGGAAAAAGAGAGTCTCTGTCAGGCAACGTTCCGTGTCCGGGGGCCGCTGTACGAAGGGCAGGTGAGGCGGTTTGATGTCCGCTGGGGCTATGGGTTTATATATGAACCGGACCTGGAGGCCGAAGTGTTTATAGCCCGGCGGGATGTGAATGCCCACCTGCCTGAGGAGCATCCCGGCCGTAACCTGATGCCGGGCGACATCGTGCAGTACACCCGGCACTGTGGGGAGAGGGGGTGGTTCGTGCTGGACGCTAAGCTAAGGGGCAGCCAGGAGTCCCGTGTGAGCGCCGCGCCCCCTCCCTCAGGTGATGCCGAAGAGTATGAGTAACGGCAGCGGAGCACCGTTGCACCGTCCCCGTTGGGACCACCAGTCAGTATGTTTACAAGTTTGGAAAAGTTTTTAAAAATGAAAAATGATTACCGTGAAGTTCACCTGATTAGCCATGTGATTGGAAACCGGCCGTTGCCGGCACCGTTGTCCCCGTGGGGACCGTTTGAAAAATATGCATAGGAACTCCTATGGACAAGCCCGTGAACTTGTAGGGCAACCACAGACGCTAGTGGCTTGTAAATAAGTTGTGTTACCGTTACCATTTCCGCATTTACCGCCTCCGGAGAGGCAGGTTGGAGGGAGGGCCCACAGCAGAGCAGGCTGGGGCCCAGCCACCACAGGAACCGGTGGCTACCCTCTGGAGGGGAAGGACAGATCCCGCTCGGGTAACTTGTGCTGGACTGGGGTCAAGGGGTGCTGCCTGGGATTTAGGGGCAGCAGCACTGCCAGGTTACTTGGGTGGGAGAGAGCGGAGACCGTAACCGTTAACCGTTTTAATGTTGCAACGTTTAAGAACTGAACCTCCCGATGTGGGATGATGCCATAAATTGTATATATGTTACCGTTTTCCCTATCTTTTCAGAAAACAAAAGGAAAATAAAACCGGTGTTGGACGGGCAGCCCGAGGACGGTCTGCGTTTTGCTAAGGGGGAATGTGACGCCCTGGGCAAGCCAGGGGTCGCAGGTCACAACATCACATGCACCCCACATTCCCTGCAGGAACATCCAAGCTAACCCAAAATCCTTGTTGCCTTCCTCCAGGGGCTGATGTCCACACCAGGGGGTGGGCCAGGCTGTTGGCTCCGCCCACCGAGGAGTTCACAGCCCTGGAGGCGGGAAAACCAGGCAGTCCAGTTAGGGAAGTGAAAGTAGAAGGAAGTGAAGTGGTAGAGGAGCTTGAGAGAAAGAGTAAAAAGTGACAGTAGTAAAGTCTGAAGTTGGTCCGGGTGTGTGCCCCGGACTGAGACAGCAAGGTCAGCAGACGGCGGTGATAGTCTGCAGGGGGACTGTTTGGAGGTTGCTGGAAGGACCGCGGACGGGTGGTGACCCGGCGGTACTGGAGCAGTATACGAAGAACAGTCAGCACCAGGGCAGGGGCCTTTCGGATCCCGGCAAGGCTAGGAGTCGCCATAATTTGCCAAATCCGTCAGTGAAGGGGACCTCTGTCTCCTAACAACCAAGTCCCGATTGAAGGCAACAGCCCGACCGTGAAGGGGAGACACCGCCACCGCCAGGGCACCAGTTTCCCAGGGCCAGCGCCTGCGGGCAAAATAGGGCTCCTTCGGCCCAGATTGAAGCCGAGGAGTGGGTAACCGGTGGGGACCCATCGCTACCAAGAGACTTTACATAGGTGCAGGGAAGAGACCGTCACCGCTAACTGCAGGGAACCGCAGCACCGTAACCGTCCGAGGGACCCGTCCAACCAGCCGTTTGTTTACCGAGAACTGTGTCGTGTTTACTGGCTGAGTGAGTACCTCCGTGCCGTGCGGCACAGCGCTGCCCCTGCGCCCCTGCACCTCCACAGGCCCTATACCCGCCTGTCCACCATACCAACCCCATCACTGGGCCCCGGGAGCACCAAGACCCCTACCCACGGAGGGGCAAATTAACAACTGGCTGCTCAACACCATCACTCCTGGACTCCCCAGACAGAGCAGCGGTGGTGTCCACTTAATCACCACAACCGTGGGTGGCGTCACGGACAATAAACTATCCCAAAACCCAATCCTCTTTCACTCACGGGCGAGGAGCGCCGCTCGAGTCCCCGGGATCCGGCCCATCGCTCGAGCCACCGAGCAGCAGCAGGCCTTAGCAGCCGCGGCAGCCGGACCCGAGCAGAGGGAGAGCGCGGCGTCCCCTCCTCCGCCCGCGACACAATCTGTAGTGCAAAAATTCACACCCGCCTTTCCCCAAAATGTAGTTGCATTCAGTTGTTTGCAGTCTTCTGGATTGCAGCTGTCTCATGGAAAATCCCATTATGTCTTGGCTACCACAAGATTTTTGCAAGTGTGTTGTGGTGTATGGCGGCAGCAATACGTTAGCAGAAGATCTTGTATGTTCCTTGGTGCGGTTCTCATGGACATCAAGTCTTTCAATCAATCAATCAATGGTTCTTCTGTGGAACTGGACTTCATGGGTGAGCCTGCGATCCCCACAACTAGCAATGAGCTGTGGATCCTGTAACTGGTTGTCCTTACTTGGGCCATTTTTGATTGATATGAACCACTGTATATGTATCGCCCCAGCGATGCTGATCCTTTTCGGGGATGCCACAGGTCTTGTACAGTCTGGCAACAGGTATGTCAGTTCTTTTTATATATATCGTGACGCCAGTCAAGGTTTACGGTCAGTAAGATTGACCGCCACTGCAGTTTTTATGAGCTTCTAGGGCTGATGGGGTCTGCAGCCAGGTGGTGTGGCCTCCCGTCAGTGAGGCAGGCCCCAGGGGCTCGGGTAAGCAGAGTAGCGGGTCCGGAATAATACAGACAGAATCCAAATGTCTTTAACTGGTTTTTACTCACTCTTTGCTGTTATGGTGAGCGGACCCGGGCGATGCTGCAATAGACCAGGTAGGACCAGGTATCCTTCGGGCCAGTCTGAGGGTAACTGTTAGCTCGCCTTCCTAGCCCGTCGGATAACCCTGACCTGCAGTACCATGGGGGTCTATCCAGGGTGTTGCTACTGCCTTTTCTCCCCTGTGTTTGGCCCGTTTGCCGGCAGCGTGGACCAGGTGAGATGGCTCCAGGCTCTGTCTCTGTATGGGTCCCTGCATTGCTGCTGAGGCTCGGACTCTGTGAGGTTGGTGAGGTACTTGTAGTTCCCCTCACCGACCAGGTTTAGCAGATAGTTAAGCGTGCTTTACACGTGTCAATTTCGCATACGATATCGTATGCGATCGTACCCGCCCCCATCGTATGTGCGGCACGTTCAATTTGTTGAACGTGTCGCACATACGATTATTTCCCGTCACACGTACTTACCCGTCCATACGACCTCGATGTGGGTGGCGAACGTCCACTTACTGGAGTGGGAGGGACGTTCGGCGTTACAGCGATGTCACGCGGCAGCCAGCCAATAGAAGCGGAGGGGCGGAGCTGAGCGGAACGTAAACATCCCGCCCACCTCCTTGCTTCTGCATTGCCGGCCGGGAGCCGCTGGACGCAGGTAAGATCTGTTCATCATTCCCGGGGTGTCACACAGTGCGATGTGTGCTACCCCGGGTACGATGAACAATCTGACGTTCAATCTTTAGGAATTGAACGACGTGCATGCGAGGAACGTTTTAACGTTCAATCGCAATCGCACGTACCTGTCACAAACTGCAATGTACCTTACGATGCCGGATGTGCGTCACTTACGACGTGACCCCACCGACACATCGTAAGATATATTGTAGCGTGTAAAGCGGCCTTTAAACTGGAGTCTGCTCTAGGGACCTGTTCCCTGTACGTGCCTAGTCACCGGGAGCACCTTTTCTCTGCGTTCTCCCCCACTAACTGTCACTACACTTGCAGGGTCTGACTAGTGGCAGCGCGTGTCACCCTGGCAACCGCTGCTCACTACTACCAGACTGGCTCTCCTCCTCCTTTCCTGACAGCCTCTGTATTCTAGCGCCCAGCCCCTCCGCTACACCTCTTGATGAGATTTGAAGGCCAGCCTCCTCTAAAGACTGCCCAAGGGTCCCATCTACTGGCGTGGGAGACCTGGTGGCTATGTGTCTGTGCGTACACACCTCATTCTGGCCTTTAGAGACACCTGGAAGTACTGTCCCAGCATGGGTGCAGTACTTAGTGGTGCCTGACCAGGTCAGGGGCACCACATATAACATGAACTCCCCTAAAATATTTGTCATAAAGTGGAAACACCCCACAACACCTGCTGTATGCCAGGATCATCCGACAAGACGTTGCGCATCCCGGTAACATCCCAATAGACCCATTTTATCCAAGGATAACTGATACAAGACTTGTATTCTGGGAACATCCCACAAGGCTTGCCGTATACAGTACTTGGAACACCCCACAAGGCCTGCCTGCCATATACTGGGAGCACACCATAAGACCTGTTGCATACAAGGAACACCCCACAAAATATGCCCTATTCTGGGAACACCACAAGACCTGCTATAGCCTGAGTATATTCCACAAGATCTGATGTATCCTGAGAACACCACAGAACACCTGCCATATACTGGGACCACCACACAATATTTGCCAGATACGGGGAACACCAAAGAAGTCTTGCCGTATACTGGGAACATCCCAGAAAATCTGCCATATACTGGGAACACCCCACAAGTCCGGCCATATACCATGAACATCCCACTAGACCTGCTGTATTCCGGGAACACCCCTTAAGGCTTCTCATATACTGAGAACATCCCACAGGTCCTGCCCTATACCGTGAACATTCCATTAGACCTTGTGTATTCCGGTAACACCACACAAGACCTGCCATTCACCAGGAAGACCCAACAAGACCTGACATATACCAGGAACAACCTACAAGACCTGTCATATACTGGGAATACCCACAAAGTCCTGACATATACCATGAACATCCGACTAGACCTACTGTATTCCGGGAACACGCCTCAAGGCCTTCCATATACTGGGAACATCCCACAGGTCCTGACATATACTGTGAACATCCCATTAGATCTTGTGTATTATGGTAACACCCGACAAGACCAGCCATACACCAGAAAGACCCAACAACACCTGACGTATACCAGGAACACCCTACAAGACTTGCCATATACTGGGAACACCCCCAAAGTCCTGCCGTATACTATGAACATCCCACTAGACCTGCTACATTCTATAAACACCCTAAAAGACCTGCCATGTACTGGGAACACCCCACAGGTCCTGCTATATACCGTGAACATCCCACTAGACCTGTATTCAGGTAATACCACATGAGACCTGCCATACACCAGTAACACCCAACAAGACCTGCCATACATCAAGAACACCCCACAATACCTGACGTATGCCGGGAACACCCGACAAGATCTGGCATTTACTGGAAACACCCTACAGATGTTACCGTAGACCGGAAACAGCGCAGAAAATCTGACATATACTGGGAACACCCCACAAGTCCTGCCATATACCATGAACATCCCACTAGACCTGCTGTCTTCCGGGAACACCACACAATGCCAAATTAGCTTTTGTCAAAGTCATTCAGATCCTCACTTTTGCCTATTTTTCCTTCTTTCGGCACATTCGCTTGTAGACTAATGGTTCCTGAGAAGTAGCTGCATTCCATGACTTCCTGGAGGCTGTAATAATCTATAATCTCTGTCAATAGACGCCACCTCATTGTAATAATATAATTAATGTTATTTACTTCACCTATCATTGGTTTTAATGTAACGGCTGCGGGGTACATCTGCACAGATGATGGCTGAACTCTAATATGTCATTACAAGGCGAGAAGAGAATGCGGGGCCGGTGTCTCTCGGCCACATGTAGCCTCCAGTTTAGGAGCTCAGATGATAGCGACACTCCGCAGATTCTCGTGTAATAAGAAAGCTATAAATTATGAAATAAACATATTCATGTAGAGAGGCGCGAGGCATTAGAACACTTTCATCTCCCGGCTCGGGGCAAGACTCAACTTGAAAGCTCCTAATAAACAACATTTCAAAACCAGCTAATAACGTGTCCCTTCTCCGGCTGCTCCATTCCCATTTTCAGTTCTTTGAAATTAATTTAAATCCATTTGTAGCCGGAGTTTTCCTTCCTGTGTGTAAATCTAGCGCAGGTTATGCTTTCCGACTTTATGATTACTATTTATGATTGATGTAAACACATTGGCCCCGATTCATTATTTGCTCTTCTTTTTTTTATTTGTCTTGTGTTGTTCGTTGTTGTTTTTTTACATTCAATTCTTTAAAATTACGGTGTTTTCTACAAAAATGATCCTTCTTTTGGTCTTTTATGCTACTTTTTAGCTCAAAAAGTTACCAAAATTTCTGCCATACATAAAATAACTCCAAGGGGGACGTGAATATATTTGCATAAAATCTTGCAACTTTTTAGAAAAGTTGCAAATTAAGAATTAGGTAAAAGCAACTGGAAACCCTAAGGTAATGTGCCCACGGGACAACGTACCTATGGATTTTGCCGCAGAAAACCCGCGGATTTATCTGGATTTTCAAGATAAATCTGCAGGTTAACGCAAGTACAGACACTCCCCATGTTATCCTATGGGATTTGGGTGCTGTATCTATGCTGTGGTATGTGTGGCTGTGGATTATGCTGTGGATGTCCCGCAGCTGCAGGTAACTGCATGTCAATTATATCTACGAATGTCCCGCCTATCCACTATGGAGATAGAGGGTGGAAATTCTGCAGGTATTTCTGCACTTGTCCCGCAGATTTACCGCAACAAAAATGCTCGAATCCCACGGCAATGGATAGCTGCGGATTCCGGGAAGCAGCTGCAGTAAACCTGCAGACAAACCTGCGGCAAAGTCCGCAGTCCCATTGTCCCATTGGTACATAGCCTAAATCTTTTGAAAGCGTAAAACAAACATATATAAAATAGTTTTAAAACAAGGCAAAAATTGAAAGATGAATATTATTGTGTACCACCCCGCTCTCAGCAGCCGACGCTGCTCGGATCCGGACCTTCTGTGGGTGGCTCGAGGGTCTCCATTCCCGGGGGTCTCGCGGTCACTTCAACTAAAAGGGGGTTGTGGCTTGGAGACGTATATGTACGTGGTAAGTCGTGACACCACCCACGGTGTGTGGTGAAGTGGGACACCACCGCTGCTATTGCGGGACCCCCGGGGGAGATGTTGTGCAGCAAGCTGATAACCCCTCCGTGGGCAGGGATGGTGGCCCCGGGACCCAATGGCTCAGATGCAGGGGGAATGACGACCGCAGGGGGTGTTGGTGTACTCACTGTTGGTAAAAAACACATGAGTTTCTGGTAAACCAAGGTGGTGGTGGCCGGTGCCACGGTCGGATGTACTCGGAGTCCCACACCCGGCTGGTGGTCTCTATCCTTCCCCTGCACTGTTTTCTGAGTAACTGACTTCCCCGTGTGTAACATAGGAGTCCACTCCCGGCTGGATGTGGTCTAAGGAGTCATGCCCGCAGACGCTGGCCCGTGGGATCTATGGGCCCTGGCGGTAACCGCTTATCCCCTATCGGTGGGCTGTTGTCTTCTATGAGGGACTTTGGGTGGGACAGGACCTCTAGCCCTGGCCTCAATCGGTTAATTAACCAGCTCCAGTCAATTCTAGCTTCTGGCTTCAGGGTCCGAGTACCCCCCTTTGTGCTACGCTTTCTGAGTTGGTTCCCCGTGTCGGTACCGGCGGGCTACAACCCTGGCCCGGCATGCCTCGGTTCCACCGAGCTGTCTTCCCGTCTCCTGCTGACGGAGACCACCGTCTGCCTCCTAGCCAGCGGTACCAGGGCTCCAACCCTGGCACCTTCAAATTGAACTCGCCTTTCTCCTGCTGGGAGTACACCTAACCCCAGCTCCTCTCAACTTGACATTCAACACTCCACTGTTAGACTGAACTGTTTACTTTCCCGCCCTGGGCTGTCTAAACCCCTGGGTGGGCGTGCACCAACTGCCTGGCCACACCCACTGGTGTGTCTATCTGTCCCTAAGGGGGTGACTAGGCTTTAAATGGTTGGCTGCTGTTCCTAAGTGTGGGAGCGGTGTTATGCGGGGGCCTATTTGGATTCTCCAGGACGTCACAATTGCACAACTTAAAAAATAAACTCGTCAAAAAACATTCTGAATGTTTTAATACAAAAGGATTAATACTTTTTTTTATAAACACATTTTTCTTATTTTTTTAAGATTTATATATTTGTTTTCATGGTTTTTCTACTTGCAACTTTCCACATAAAAACTATTATGAAATATTTTATTCACTAGTGAATCTGTCAACTCCAAATGATGAAAACAACAAAAAAGAAATGGAGTAAACATCCACTAAAATATTAATATTTTATTCAAAATTACAAAAATATAACGATCATAAACAGCAATAATATGGATCAGGTTTTTTCACACAGGAAATGTCAGACATAAATCCCACTAGTGGGGGAGGGGAATCTTAGGAGGAAAAAACTCATCCAAAAACATGGGTCATATATTAAACAAGGTGAATACAACACTGAGTGGGGTATGACATCAACTAAATTCATCAATACACTTAAATACTCCAATAAAGAGACATAAAAAAATCCTACTCAGTGAGTACAATATGCTTACCTATGGTAGTAAAGAGAAGTCGCCCTAGAAACCCCTAGCAACCTAACGCGCGTTTCGTCTGGTGGCTTTCTCAAGGGAATGTGCCACCCGCTTAGCGGGTCCCAACGGCACGCTCTCCTATTCACCTTTTAATCCCAGCTTCTGGCTTTTAAGGCATGGGCTCTTGTGTTGCTTCCATGGAGTAGCTGCTGGCTCATGGAGCAAGTTAAGGAGTAAGTGTCAGAACAAGAAAATGAGGGGCAATGTGTCAGCTCTTCAATACCAGATGGTCTTGAGAAAGAAGAGTAATCAGGTAGTGGAAAGCCCAGTAAGGTATTAAAGGAGTTAATTAGCAGAATAATCAATACTAAAATCCAATCCATTAACGAGTGCACAGGAGCAGTATATAATACATTGCAATAACTAGCAAGTGACAGGGAAAACTATAAGTATTTTAAAGTATAAGTATTTTACTTATACGTATAAGTATAAGTATTTTAATAAGGTGCCGTGTGCCCCTATTATTCACTGACTCTGCCCTGTTATTGCTCTACTGACCACCCTAGTGACTGGCTGGCTTTGGGTCCTGTGGGCACTGGGAAATAACTTTTTCTTAAGAAAAATCTGCACCCTCTAGCAGAATACCACACCTGCGGCAAAAACCACGGTAAAACTGCACCCTCGGTTTGCCGCGGTTTTGCTGCAGTTTGCTGCGTTTTTTCTGCTGGTTGGTCCATGCGGTTTTGTACCATTATCTATGGCAATAACCACAGGGACCTGCGGAAATTAAGTGAAATGCTCATTCTATTTTCTGCAGAAATTCTGCAGAAAATCCTGTAGTGGGCGCACAGCATTTTGTTTTTCTCACAGATTTTGCTGGGGAATGTTTGCAGAAAGGTTATGAACATTTTCTGCAGCTTTTCTGCAAATCCGCGGTAAAAAAAACCGCTGTGTGCGCACAAGGCCTTAAAGCTTTTATTAATATGCTTAACTGTTAGCAATTATGGCTGAGCGGCATTCATATTGCCTAAGAAGGGAATACACTGTCTCTTCGGAGGAGATGAGGGTAAAGTGTGCTTGGCAGTCGCTTAGCAATGATGTCACTATTCTGTAATGGGATCAACAATTCAGACTGCATCATTAATGTAGAAATGGATTTGAATATTGCTTCAGCACTTGCCCACAAGGGGGCAGTGTCAGACTGTGCAATCACAAACACAGAGGTGGGAAATCCCCTGCTGCAGCTTGTGTGTTCTAACCAGGAAGAAAAAGTGCGGGAAGATTATTCAGCCCCGGAGTTCGGTCAGGAAAGAGCTGCGTGTGGTCTCCCTGAACAGAGGGCTCTTTTGCCACCGGATTCTTGGAGGAATCACCCTGTGGAAGTGGTTTCTGCCAACCCCGGTCTCAGAGACTTTGTTTTCCCTGAGAATCTAACCGGACTGCAGAGCATCGCGCCCGGAGTGCATATCCAGGGGCTGTGATAACTTGACTGCAGAGCATCGCCCCCTGAGTGCAAGTGCAGGGGCTGTGACCTCCCTTCTTCTTTTCGGCGTGCCCCGGGACTAAAAGACTGACTAGAATCCGTTACCAGCGGGAGAAGATCAAAGGAAAAGACCGAGGAGCTGCATCCCTTCAGCGCTGCACCAGGACCCATCATCGTGAGACTACAGGCCTGCGACGTGGGAGCGGCATCTTCTTCTGGGATAGACTGGTACGTGATTGTAGGGAAAGTTAGGGAAAGTTGCCGTCATTTCTTTGTTGTTTTTTTCTCTTTTCTTTTTTTCTTGCTGTGCACCCGGAAGGAGTGAAGATCCGGGGACTCCAGTGTACACATGTGCGCAGATAGTTCGGTTGATTGTGTTATAAATATGTTTCATAGTATAGAAATGTTACTACCGGTAAAATCTGAGTATGGGGATTTTGTTGGAATAGAGCATACACACACACCCGCGGCCCTACCACCGGTCGCTTCAATTCCCCGCCGACTCCTCACTCGGCATCACTCTGAGAGTTGATGGCATCTGAAAGCAGAGGCAGTTGACGTGTGAACGGGGACATATCAGTTGGTAACATACTTTATATTAAAGCGAGACAATAAGCAGACACTTCCTGGTTTTTACATCACCCTTTTAAGCTTTGCTGTACAGACTGGGACAAAATGAGCAGAGACATTTCATTGCCACTAGAGAGTGATCAAGATACTGATAGGTGTATTCTGCTGCTGCAGGCATAGATAAGCCAGGATTGTATCGCTATATATAGATGAGGCTCTGTATGCAGATCCCCTGGAGACCTCATGGACCCTGGGATGGGAGCTGTAATCCATAACTTCCTCAGGGTGGTGAGTCTATAACATGATACCCGCCGCTGCAAGTATCCACTATGGCTGTCTACCACGATACCTGCTGCCGCAAGTATCCTCCTCGTCCGCTGCTACCGCATCCATCCATCCCAGCCGAACCCATGACACAGGATGCTGCTGCTGTTGTTATTACAAGAGACTGTATCATATTTGTGGCGCCAGCTGCCGAGGTACCGCAGATCCATTGCTTACCAGTGTGTGTACCTGCTGCCACCTCTGGTGTCCCTTTTGCTCACTGGCCCTGTCCCTTGAACTCGAAAAGAACAGTGACATTACCAGGCATCTCCAGTGATATTACCATGTCTTCCCAGTATGAATATTACTTATTTTGGTATATACAGCCTCGCTGGGGGTACAAACCTTGAGACCATAACCAATCAGCAGAATGAAGGGACAGTGGCACACCGATTACCTTCATACCTGTGTTTCTCCGAAAATAAGACAGGGTCTTATATTAATGGAAAGATGGGCTAGGACTTATTTTCAGGGGATGTCCAATTTGTTTTCTATGGCCCACAATCCACATTTATTCTTGAACAAAAAAATCAACATTTATTCACATATAATCCTGTCATCACATTCTGGAACATCAACATAGCTCTCCAAAACACACACACACACACACACCACACACACACACACATATACACACACACACACACCACACACACACATATACACACACACACCACACACACACACACACACACACCACACACACATATACACACACACACACACACACACACGCACACACACACACCACACACGCACACACACACACCACACACACACCACACACACACACACACGCACACACACACTGCACACACACACACACCACACACATATACACACACACACACACACACCACACACGCACACACACACACCACACACACACCACACACACACACACACACACACTGCACACACATACCAGCCTGTCTCCTCTTCAACTATAGACATCATGGTCACATAAAGGTCATTAATCAGTGTTAACTTCAGAATAGAAACGCTGGGGGGCCCTAAGAAACTGGGGACCCTGAGAATTTGCCCAGTTTGACTTCCCCTTATGCTGCTTGACTGTAACTAGAGCTTGTTTTTGTAGTAGGGCTTACTGTATATACTCGATTATAAGCCGAGTTTTCAGCCTATTTTTTTATGCTGAAAACTCCCCCCTCGGCTTCTTCTCGAGTGAGGTTTCCACTAAACATTATTGTCACCTGTCCTCCTTTCTTGCGGTGTCCTCTTACCTGTTTCTTGCGGACCGCAGATACATAGATCCCTGCATGATCGCTTCCAGTGCACGGGGCCGACGCTGCAAACCATTCAACTACAGTAAAGTGATGACAGTAGTTGGTGGCACCAGAGGAGATCAACGAGGGGTCTACGTGCCTGCGATTCGCAAGAAGAATGTAAGAGGACACTGCAGGAATGGAGGACAGGTAAGAATAATTATTTTTGTGTGTATGTGAACAACTGCATAATAGGGGACCAGAAGGGGACTGGAATGAGGACATTACTACATGATGGGCACATTACTACAGGATGGTGCACATTACTACAAGGAGACCAGGATTGGCACATTACTACAGGATGGGGTACATTACTACAAAGGGATCAGGATGGGCACATTACTACGGGGGGGACAAGGATGGGCATATTACTACAGGGCACAAGGATGGGGAACATTACTACAAGGGGGGGATAAGGATGGGCACATTACTACAGGGCACAAGGATGGGGAACATTACTACAAGGGGGGACAAGGATGGGCACATTACTACAGGGCATAAGGATGTGCATGTTACTACAGGACATAAGGATGGGCACATTACTGCAGGACATAAGGATGGGCACGTTACTACAGGACATAAGGATGGGCACGTTACTTCAGGGCATAAGAATGGGCACATTACTACAGGGCACAAGGATAGGACACATTACTACAAGAGGGGACAAGGATGGGCACATTACTACAGGGCATAAGGATGGGCACGTTACTACAGGACATAAGAATGGGCACGTTACTACAGGGCATAAGGATGGGCACATTACTACAGGGCACAAGGATGGGCACATTACTACAGGACATAAGGATGGGCACATTACTACAGGACATAAGGATGGGCACATTACTACAGTACATAAGGATGGGCATGTTACTACAGGGCATAAGGATGGGCACGTTACTACAGGGCATAAGGATAGGCACATTACTACAGGACATAAGGATGGGCACGTTACTACAGGGCACAAGGATGGGCACATTACTACAGGACATAAGGATGGGCACATTACTACAGGGCACAAGGATGGGCACATTACTACAGGACATAAGGATGGGCACGTTACTACAGGGCATAAGGATAGGCACATTACTACAGGGCACAAGGATGGGCACATTACTACAGGGCAAAAGGATGGGCACATTACTACAGGACATAAGGATGGGCACATTACTACAGTACATAAGGATGGGCACCTTACTACAGGGCATAAGGATGGGCACATTACTACAGGGCACAAGGATGGGCACATTACTACAAGGGGGGGACAAGGATGGGCACATTACTACAAGGGGGGGACAAGAATGGGCACATTACATTTTATTGGTATCTATTATTTTTGATAGTTACCAGATGTTGCTGCATTTCCCACCTTATGCTTACACTTAAGTCAATACGTTTTCCAAGTTTTTTTGGGTAAAATTAGGGGCCTCAGCTAATACTCGACTTGGCTTATCTCGGCTCATGCAGCACAGTAGACTTATATTTTATCATTAAAATGTTTTCTGGGATTCTTGGATGATGACTTATCCTTGTCTTAGATCATCAGGTTATGATGGTTCAATAAAGGAACCCATGGGCATTTGTCACTTTTTCTATATCCCATTCCATGATAAAAGCACGGCAGGGGGCCATGATCTTTGATCCCCTCCCAAATAACACCCCTTCCAATCTTGTGTATATACAGTATTTATACACGTCCTCCATATTTACAGCCTACGACCTGCAAAAATTATTCCACTAATTTCAACAGAAAAGTTAATTGTTTTCAATACTCCATAAAACACAAGAGCAAAATGAGCTGCATAATTTAGGTGGTAGAGAAAACTAATTGCCTTCCTCGAGTCTCTCCTCGTACCGCTCACCACTTTATATCGGCACCACGTTGATTTTTGTTGAGCTCCATTCCTATTGTGTATTCTCACCAGCAGGAAAAAAAAAACACCAAAATATTATTAAATTTTGCAAATAAATTATTTCTGTATAATTTAATTTCCTTTCTGTTTTTTTTTTCTGATTTACCATATTTAAAGCATTTTTACTAACGAACAAGAGTGAATTTAACCTCCGGGAAAAGTAACCAACATCCGTCGTTATCCTCAGCTTTAACATTGTCGTAACTCCTAATAAAATGTGCCGAGATGTGATTATTGGTGGAAGCTCAATGTAGACAGTATATAATTAACACAAACAATATATAGTAGATGAGCAGAATAATTCAGAACAAATAGAATTTTCCACCCAAAATTTGTTTTTTTACGATTTCATTTGCACCAATTTCAACAAAATGAATGCCCAAATTTTCCTTGATTCTGGGGGCCAGGGAAAGGGTTAAAAATAAAATCTTATACTCTCTTCTATTCACCCTTTTCCGTACCTCTGTGTTCTCTCTTCTTTTTTATTCCTTCTATTTTCCTCTATTTCTTTACCTCCGGCATTGCTTTTATCCACTAAGTGCCACACCATTGCGTTAAAAATGTGTGTTGTGCCGCACGGGGTCACGTTGGGTGCACCGCACATCATTAATGCCTATGATGTGCTTTGTGTCCTGCGTAATGACATGGACTTAGTAAGAACGGCAGCACCGGAGGGCCAAAGAGACAAGAAAATATGAGAGAGATGACAAAGGAGCTGATCAGAGGACCCGGTGGAGGGAGTTTTCAAGCCCCTTCCAGGCTTAGTAGTTGGCCGGGGCATCATACTAAAAAGAAGCTGAAAAGACTTCCACCCCATTCTCAAAGTCCCCATTGATCTTCAAAAGGTTGTCTAAGATTAGAATAGTCCCAACCCTGTCTACCAGTAAACTTCGCACCATTCTCTTCAAGGGAGATGAGCAGTAATACCAGCTAGAACCAACGAATAAGAGTGGCTCTGATTTTGGAAGAAGGCAGCCATGTTTTTCTTATAATAGCATTATCATATTGATATCATATCAATGCTCGTAGAAAATCTTGGCGTTTACCGGGAAAAGGCGAGAGCTCCAAGACTCCAGAAAAAGCAGAAAATATCCCAGGTGTTTACTTCTCCTCTTTGGTATCACATGGATGGATGTCAATAAGTAACAGATCCAAGGCATCGAATCCTTTAGGGCAGACGTAGACTACAGTATGTAAAATAAGTATTTAATACCCTGCCAATTTTGCAAGTTTTCCCACCTACAAAGAATGGAGAGGTCTATAATTTTTATCATAGGGAACTTCAAATGTGATAGACAGAATCCCTCCCCCCTAAAATCCAAAAAATCTCATTGTATGATTTTTAAATAATTAATTTGTATTTTATTGTATGATATAAGTATTTGATCATCGACCGACCAACCAACAAGAATTCTGGCTCTCACAGACCTGTTATATTTTTCCTTAAGAATTGCCCACTCTACACTCATTACCTGTATAAGCTGCACCTCTTTGAGCCCATTACTTGTATGAAAGAGACCTGTCCACACACTCAATCAATCACACTCCAACCTCTCCACCATGGCCAAGACCAAAAAGCTGTCTATGGACAGCAGGGACAAAATTTTAGACCTGCACAAGGCTGGGATTGTCTACAGGAAAATAGGCAAGCAGCTTGGTGAGAAGGCAACAACTGTGAGTGCAATTATTAGAAAATTGAAGAAACACAAGATGCCTGCCAATCTTACTCAGTCTGAGTCACCATGCAAGATCTTGTCTTGTGGGGTAACGGCCCCGTCACACTAAGCAACATCGCTAGCAACATCGCTGCTAACGAACAACTTTTGTGACGTAGCAGCGATGTTGCTAGTGATGTCGCTGTGTGTGACATCCAACAACAACCCGGCCCCTACTGTGAGGTCGTTGGTTGTTGCTGAATGTCCTGGGCCATTTTTTAGTTGTTGCTGTCCCGCTGTGAAGCACAGATCGCTGTGTGTGACAGCGACAGAGCAACAACTAAATGTGCAGGCAGCAGGAGCCGGCTTCTGCGGAGGCTGGTAACCACAGTAAACATCGGGTAACCAAGAAGCCCTGTCCTTGGTTACCCGATATTTACCTTCGTTACCAGCCTCCGCCGCTCTCACTGCCTGTGCTGCCGGCTCCTGCTCTGTGCACATGTAGCTGCAGGACACATCGGGTTAATTAACCCAATGTGTGCTGTAGCTAGGAGAGCAGGGAGCCAGCGCTAAGCGGTGTGCGCTGCTCCCTGCTCTGTGCACATGTAGCTGCAGCACACATCGGGTAATTAACCCGATGTGTGCTGTAACTAGGAGAGCAGGGAGCCAGCGCTAAGCGGTGTGCGCTGCTCTCTGCACGTGTAGCTGCGTGCGCCGGTAACCAAGGTAAATATCGGGTTGGTTACCCGATATTTACCTTAGTTACCAAGCGCAGCATCTTCCACGCGGCGCTGGGGGCTGGTCACTGGTTGCTGGTGAGCTCACCAGCAACTCGTGTAGCGACGCTCCAGCGATCCCTGCCAGGTCAGGTTGCTGGTGGGATCGCTGGAGCGTCGCAGTGTGACATCTCACCAGCAACCTCCTAGCAACTTACCAGTGATCCCTATCATTGTTGGGATCGCTGGTAAGTTGCTTAGTGTGACTGGACCTTAAGGATGATTCTGAGAAAGATCAGGAATCAGCTAAGAACTACGCGTTAGGACCTGGTCAATAACCTGAAGAGAGCGGGGACCACAAACTGGGACCACAGTACTAAAGATTACCCTTACTAACACACTACACCATCATGTATTAAAATTCTGCAGGGTACACAAGTCCCCCTGTTCACATCAGCACATCATTTTGTTTTAAGTGCAGTGTGTATGAGTTTAACTTCTCCCTTTTCCATGTCGTTTCTGTGGAGTTTTGTGATTGTGTTTTCCGGCCCACCCCAAGAGTGGGGAGGAGTAAGATCAGGGCTCAGGCAGGAATTAAGGTCACGCTGGGGGCTCAGACCTAGCTACCATCAAGCCTACCTCCGAGATAAGGGACAGCGTAGGATCTCGAGTCTGAGGACCAGCCTAGGGGCCCCTGTTCTGTCATTACATACCCCATGGCAAGTAGTCTTTGTTCACCAGACTATAGCCCAGCAAACTTCCATTTACCTGCAGGCATCTCTTGATTCTCTTTTGATTAGTCGATGTTGTACGATGTCATCCTTGCACCATGTCTTGGCTAAGGCAGTCTTGTCAAAACAGAAGACTGGGATGGCGGCAGGTAGAAGGAGGTTTGTTGGGTTTAGGTCCTAGACCAGGGTCCTGCAAATCTTTTTGCCCATCTCTAATAGATTCATATGGTGCCAAGAATGGACAAAAAAAATACTTAGGAAGACTACTTAAAATTAATATCTTAAGCTTGCTTGAGACAACGAACCACTCTTCATCAGGTCTCAGTAAATCCCTTGGCTCTCACCCGAGTCCTCCTCCTTCGCTCCACGATAGACTTATCTTACCATCTTTTTCCATTTAAGAATTTTGTCCAAGTCATATCTTGTGTTACTTTACAACATTTGCATAGAAAGTAATGCCACCTGACAAAAGGGATATAGATGGTTCCGTACTAAGAATTTCCATCATCGAGCAGATAACACTTACAGTATTTCCATTACATCGGAAAGTGAGACAAATTGAATTGTCTCCTAAACCCGTAACAAATCTCTCACTCTAGAGTGCTAAAATTGCAATCTATGGCATATTTGCATTGCTATTACAGTGTACACTTGTATTCTGCAATAAGCTCAATCTAATAATCACGGCTGAATTCCGCGTATTTGCCAACTCTTTGTTAGTGACCAGTGGAAGATGTCAGCGGCAGATCTCCAAATCAAACATAATATCCCCTGGACAATACAGCTCCATCCCGAATATTTGTACAAGTGGAAATGGTCTAATAATGAATTAGTCATTTCACACAATGGGCACTAAACTTGGGTATGTGGTGATTGTCTGACCTGTGCTAATATTTACCTTGCGTTAGCCATAGGGGAAGGTTACCCGTCAAGGACTCATGGACGATTAACATCTCTTTCAAACATTTCTAAGTTTCTGATATTACTGTGTTTCCCCAAAAATAAGACCTACTCCGAAAATAAGCCCTAGCAGGAATTTTCAGCATTTTCGGAGTAAGGCTTAAATATAAGCCCTACCCAAAAAATAAGCCTTAGTCACGGTTCAATAATGAAGTATCCATGCAGCTAAAAAAAAGTTAAAGAATACTGCAGGACACTTCATTATAGAAAGCAGACACCCCCAAAAGAAAGAAATAAGAAGAGAGAAGATCACCGGATGCCGAATGGGAGAACCTGCAGTGGAACACATTAAGGACCTGCGTTGGAAACCACACCCACACACATCAGATGGTGCGGACATCAGATCGCACACCCACACATATCAGATTGCACACCCACACTCACCATATCCAGAAATAGCTATGCTTCCAGTAGGGAAGCCTTGAATGCAGTGCAGTGGAGTGCGAGGACCTTCGGTGGAACAGATGGAGGACCTGCAGTGGAACAGATGGAGGACCTACAATGGATAGATGGAGGGCCTGCAGTGGAACTGATGGAGGACCTGCGGTGGAACAGATGGAGGACCTGCAGTGGAACAGATGGAGGACCTACAATGGATAGATGGAGGACCTACAATGGATAGATGGAGGACCTGCAGTGGAACAGATGGAGTACCTGCTATGGAACAGATGGAGGACCTACAGTGGAACGCATTGATGCAATCTGATGTATGTGAGTGTCAGCCAGAAGCAGGGGAGGACCGCTGTGAAGCATACCTGCTGGTAGCATCCACCAAAGATTGCAGAAGGACCTGACAGCCATGCATATGTCTGGGGTCTTGTAAGTATGATTCTCCTGGGAAGTGGGTCTGCTTTTTGGGCGGGTAAACTTACCCCCAACAGTATTTCCCTGAGAATAAGCCCCTACCCTGACAATAAGCCCTAACGGATTTTTTTCGGGGCAAATAGCAATATAAGACAGTGTCTTATTTTTGGGGAAACATGGTATGTTCTGAACTTGTCATACAGAGATTTTCACAAACTTCAACGACTGTCATGGCGGCATCAGGTTCTGCTCAGACTACAGTTTCTGACACTCCGTCTGATAACTCCTCTGGTGTCTTTGATCTATGCAGGCAGACTTGCGTATCGACCTGCTGAATGCTAATTTAAAGGCAGGCTTACAGGAACTAATCTCTGTTAGTCTGCTTGTAAGTCTCCTTTGATCACCTGTTGTGGAGTAGCCAATCACATCTGCTCCCTTCCTATATATGCTAGCCAGATCATTCCACCTATGCCAGCTATAGTTTATCTTAGTTGGCCTGGGGAGGTGTGATGATCCAGAATATCTGCCATGACACCTGTTGCTGAGTGTAGTTGCGGAGTTAACACTTGTTGCCTTTTTGTTGTTTCCCTCCCGATTTTCTTTTTCTCCTGAGTCTCTCTTTCTCCAGTCCTGTGTGTGTACAGTGTGTTTTGGTTTTCACTTGTCTGTCCTTATATGTTTACCATCTCGCTCCTGCCCCGTCCCTCACCTGGAGGCAGGGTGTGTTAGAGTGGTATTAGTATAGAAAGGAACGGGACTCCAGCATCTCCACCATTAAGAGTAAGGAGGTGATGAATAGACTAGGGTCCCCTAGTGTAAGGAACAGCATAGGAGCCCCCTGTCCCTTGCTATCCTGAAATAACATTGGGACAGAACCATTAGGCATATGTAACTCTCTTCATTATTGACCCATCAAAACTCCTATACAAGCCACTAGCCTTCTTAGTCATGTGCAATCAATGAGTCAATTCTGTACAGAATTATATTTTGTTATCAAAATTTATGGTCAAACTTCAACCCTATCCAATTTAATATAACATACGTCAGTAAACTCCGGGACCTGTGAGATAAGGATTGAGCCTGATTCATGTAACCCCCTCATCAGACGAGTGCATTATTCATCTGTTCACTAAATCAAAAAGGTTTTCATATTGATGTTTCTTATGCCACCCACTCTAATGTATGATTATTGAACCTGGGGAATGTTCACATCAGAAAACAAATGATTCCAAATGACATGAATATGAAATATTGAATATTTGAATTTTGTTTTCAATATCAATGTCATGAAGGTTTAGTGTCTCTTCGAAATGCTGCAAGAACAAACATAATTACAATTACCCACATTTAAAAGACAAAAAAAAAAATAACTACAATAATACTGCTCCTATGTAGAAGAATAAACTATAATACTGCTCCTATGTACAAGAACTTAACTACTGTCATACTGCTCCTATGTACAAGAATATAACTACTATAATACTGCTCCTAAGTACTGTTGCACAGCTTCTAGCTTCCCAGTTGCAGAAAAAGGTTCACAGAGCAGATTACATGGGATAACAAGCTCTTTACTTCTCAGAACATGAGGTAATAATATGTGCAGTCATACAGCATTGTATCAGGAAGAGAAAAGAAAACTAGAAAGAAAACAAGAGACTATTTACAATTCAGTGAGTAAGAAAACTTTACACAACATCGCCATCTACTGTTATATCAGGATAAAGTCCTCCTTCACACAGATAAAGAAGTCCTCATCTGTTGTATATTCCAACACCCTTTCTCAACAGTAAGGACTTATTCAGTTAAGCCTAATTTCTTCAATAGTTTCTGATGTCTTCCAGCATTCAATGCCTTTGTGAAAATATCTGCTGTTATATCTTCAGTTGGACAATATTCTAATTTCAGGATACCTTGATCCGGGTGATCCCTCAAGAGATGATACTTCACATCAATGTGCTTGGTTCTTGGGTTAACTCTTTCTATCTGAGCAAGAACAATACATCCTTGATTGTCCTCATTTATTTTTGTTGGTTACAACTGTGGTTGTCCTAGGTCTGCTAGCAATTGTCTTAACCATAGAACTTCTTGACTCGTATGTGCTGCTGCAACATATTCCGCTTCTGTTGATGACAGCGTTACGATAGATTGCTTTTTACTAGTCCAACTAATTGGTCCGCCTGGGAGAAAGAAAAAATAGCCATTGGTAGATTTCCTGTCAGTTGGATCTCCAGCCCAATCTGCATCAACGTATCCAGTTAAAGTGCATTTATCACTTGTTGATAGTTTCAGTTTAATGTTGCTAGTTCCTTTCAAAAAACATATTACTCTCTTCATGGCATTCCAATCCTTTTTATTTGGCTTCGACACTTTTCTACTCAGAATTCCTACTGCT
Source organism: Anomaloglossus baeobatrachus (assembly GCF_048569485.1). Lineage (NCBI taxonomy): Eukaryota > Metazoa > Chordata > Amphibia > Anura > Aromobatidae > Anomaloglossus > Anomaloglossus baeobatrachus. The sequence continues at coordinate 552,069,580 of NC_134358.1, read as the reverse complement.
GCTGCAATGTCCGGCCTTGTAGTAAACAGTCGATAGATAAAGTAATTTTGCCATTGCTGTTCTGTACTCTTCATTCTTTGGTAACACATTTTGCTCACTATTCATCTCTTTAAGATAATTGGTTTCCATTGGAGACTTTACTGTTTTTGCATCCTTCAATCCAAATGTTTTGATTATGTCTTGAATCATGTGATTTTGATTAAGTAGGAAACTTCCATCTTCTTTTCTTTCTATCTGTATTCCTAGGTACTGTTTCACATTTCCCAAGTCTTTGATCTCAAAATGTTGATTCAGAATTTTTAGTATGTCCTCTTTATCCCTTTCTTTTTCAAAACAAACTAAAATATCATCAACATATATGAGTACATAGATCCATCTGTCATCAGTCTTTTTGTGTATAGGCAAGGATCAGCTTTGCTTCTTTGAAATTTTCCATTTGTGAGCACTTCTGTGATTTTAGCTTTTCTTTAGCAGCTTGTTTTAAACCATACATACTTTTCTGTAGTTTACAAACCATGTTCAGGTTACTTTTATCTTTGAATCCTGGAGGTTGTTCCATGTAATTGTCTTCTGTTAAATCTCCATTCAAAACTGCTGTCTTTATGTTCAGATGCTTCAACTCCATTTGTTTCATTGCTGCAACTGCAAACAAAGTTCTTATTGTAGTATGTGTTTGACAACTGGAGCAATGTTTCATCATAGTCGTCTCCATATTTTTGAGAATAACCTTTAGCTACGAGTCTTGCTTGATATCTTCAGCTGTGCCATCTGTTTGGTATTTTATTTTAAAAACCCATTTACATCCTATAGCTTTTCTTCCTTCTGGTAATTCTGTCAGTGTCCATGTCTTTGAGTCATGCATGGATTTTATTTCTGTTTCTGTTGCCTTTATCCATTTATTAGCTTCTGTGACGCCCTGGACTAGCCAGGTAGTCACAGACAGGCCCTTGCACAAACACCCGTCCCCTAACAAGGTAACAGCAGCCAACCTAAAAAACCCTGAGTCACCCCTCTCAGGTCTTGACATTCACACCAGGGGGCGGAGCCAGGCGGTTGGCCACGCCCACCGAGGGGTTCGGATAGCCTGAGGCGGGAAAACAGAGCAGTTCTGCTAGGAAAGGAGAGTGGAGTAGTTGGAGAGGAGTTAAGAGAAGATGTCTGTCAGGGATCTGGGTCGTAGCCCGGATACCCTGTGGCCAGGAGGCAGACGGTGGTTGCCGCCTGCAGGAGCCTGTTTCTTAGAGGCAGCATCAAGGCTAGTTTTGTTTGGGTGGGTGACTGAAGGACCTGGTCCCGTTTCCGTTAAATAAAAATGTTTTTATATGCAACGTTTAAAAATGTGCCTACCGCAAGGGATGATTTCCACATATGCTTGAATTGTACAAAGTTTAGTATACTTGTATTTGTGTTTTTCCCGTTTTATCTTTCAGCAAACAAAAATAAACCGGTGGTGGTCGGGCAGCCCACGGACGGTCTGGATTAAACCAAGGGGGAATGTAACGCCCTGGACTAGCCAGGTAGTCACAGGTAGACCCGGTGCACAAACACCAGCCCCTAATAAGGTGACAGCAGCCAACCTACAAAACCCTGAGTCCCCTCCCTGAGGGCTCAATGGTCACACCAGGGGGAGGAGCCAGGCAGTTGACCACGCCCACTGAGTAGTCCAGTGGGCCTGAGGCAGGAAACACAAGCAGATGATGAGTGAGAGGAGTGAAGGAGAGTGGAGCAGTTGGAGAGTGGAGGAGTGAAAAGGAGTAAAACATCTGCAAGGGGTCTGTCTCGAAGCCCAGACACCCCAAGACCAGGAGGCAGACGGTGGTTGCTGCCTGCAGGAGCCGGGAAGATGGCTGGTGGAACCGTAAGGGACCGGGACAGGGTAGTGGCCTGCAGGAACCGAACCGGGGAGCCAACTAGAAATCGGAGCACCAGGAGGGGTACTCAGACCCAGAACGAGGTCCAGAAGCCACTGGACCACGTCGAATTCACTGATTGAAGTATGGACCTTAGGTCCTTTCCCGTCCCAAGACCCAAAAGATGGCAACAGCCCACTGAGGGGGATAGAAAGCCACTGCCCAGGCAGAGAGATCCCACGGGCCAGCGCCTACGGGCAAAAGGGTTCCCCGACACACATCAAGCCGGGGAGCGGACTACCGTTGCTGAAGCATAGGCAGTCAAGTTCTACAAAGAGGTGCAGGAGAAAGGCGGGAACTACCAACCTGAGAAAGGGGCACAGCGCAGCCGGCTGCAGGCACTGACCAGCATCCTTTTTGGTTTACCAGAGACTCCGGTGTATCTGTCATAGTGAGTACAACAGTGCCCTCGGGCCGCGCATCGCATCTCACCATCTTGCCCGCACCTCACAACCACCGGGCCCCGGGACCATCACCCCCTGCCCACGGAGGGGTCAACACCAGGCTGCATAACATCGTCCCCGAGAGCCTGGTTAACGGCAGCGGTGGTGTCCACCTTCACCACAACCCGTGGGTGGCGTCACGAACTTACACCTTTAAACTCCACGGCCGTGAACCTTCCCCACCGAAATCCCTACACGTAGCGCCAACTCCCCTTTCAGAGCAACGTGATCCCCGGGTCCGGGAGGAGTTCAAGACAGCCACCGACGAGCACGGACCCGAACGACTCGGCAGCCGGCCGAGCCCCGGGGCGGTACACTTGTCTTGCTAACCAAACCACTGGCCATCTGACACTCTTCGCCTACTTGGCTGAAGCCCATCTAAAGCGGGCTTTACACACTGCGATATCGGTCCCGATATTGCTAGTGTGGGTACCCGCCCCATCTGTTGCGCGACATGGGCAAATCGCTGCCCGTGCCGCACAACATCGCCCAGACCCGTCACACATACTTACCTGCCCGGCGACGTCGCTGTGACCGGCGAACCGCCTCCTTTCTAAGGGGGCGGTCCATGCGGCGTCACAGCGACGTCACTGAGCGGCCGCCCAATAGAAGCGGAGCGGCGGAGATGAGCAGGACGTAACATGCCGCCCACCTCCTTCCTTCCGCATTGTGGCCGGGAGGCAGGTAAGGAGAGCTTCCTCGTTCCTGCGGTGTCACACGGAGCGATGTGTGCTGCCGCAGGAACGAGGAACAACCTCGTTACTGCTGCAGTAACGATATTTGAGAATGGACCCCCATGTCACCGATGAGCGATTTTGCACGTTTTTGCAACGATGCAAAATCGCTCATCGGTGTCACACGCAACGGCATCACTAATGCGGCCGGATGTGCGTCACCAATTCCGTGACCCCCAACGAGTTCGCATTAGCGATGTCGTAGCGTATAAAGCCCCCTTTACCTAACATCTAACCTACCGATGCTCCTGTGACCGCTATATGGCGCCGGCCACTACGTAGTCCCGTCTCTGATACATCAGGGGCCTACAGTTCTCTAGCAGCAGTACACACTATCATATACATTTTAAAACTCAACAACTCCTACAATTTGCCTGTGGAGACACGAGATGCAAGCAGAAACACCCATTACAAGGAAACGAGACAAAGAAAAGACACAGACAATATTAAAATGTCTAATAGAAATGCTTAAAAAAATAACCACTCGGCACCAGCTTGTTGATGATTTCCTGTTTTTTTTGTTGTTTTTTGTTTTTTTACAATGTGCGGAATTAAAATGAAGAAGCATGCTGTCACTTTAAAAAGATTCTTTAGAAATGTGAGTATTAGGACGCACTGTGATTCAGGGTCTCCGAATTATATTATAGGCCGGTAACCTAAGATGTGGGTTTTCTCGCTAATGTGTTTTCGAAAACAGAATCTTCGTTTTTGTGGTTTTAGTCGTAAAAGATTTTGTTTCCAATTTTTAGGAAGCTTTTAAAAATACAGATATAATCCAGGAGTAGATGCAGAAAAACAAGAATGAGACCTGAATTCACCTCAATATAATGGGTTTCCGCTGTGCAAATAGTAAAGTGCTCACTCCAGAGACTGTTGTCATTCCTTCTCCATTGACTGGTTCAAGGCACATCGCCAAGTTGTCAGCGACTTTCCTCCTAGAGAGCATCGGAACTATGAACAGAAGCAGCACTGACAATTATGCACTGAAAAGTCACAGTAAAACATTGATTTTTTTAGGAATGTGGCAAAAAAACCTACACTTGGCAGCACTGAGTGACACATAATTACAATTTCTTCAGGATTTTATTGTTTTTTCTTCCTATCTCTATTGCTAAGCTGTGACATCCTCTCATTATCCAGATTCATCACATGAAGGCTGCTGCATTCCCTGCCTCTGCTTTTATGTTGGCTATGATAGTTCGTCCTGATTGGCCACACTATACCATGTGATGTGACAAATGCAATATATTATTCGGAGACCCACCCAAAGTCATCTGACACTTCTCTGGTTGATGCAGTTTTCTGCAATGTGAAACATGTAACAGGCATCCATAATTGTATTATTTTATTTTCTGGTTGTGCCGCAGGGAAAGAAATTTGGAAAGTTTTGGATATAGTTACAAAAAATATAAAGAGTGTCAGCTTTATGTTGGCACTTTTACATAAGGGTTACTGTGTGGGGACACTTTTTTGGCACTGTTCATGGGCCACTTTGGGCTCATTCCACATTTATGTGACTATAAACCAAGTCCACGTCCTAACCAATGGACACGGAGAGCCAGCGAATAGAACCCAACTTCCTAAGAGGCACTATTAATACGTGGAACATTTCTTCACTCATCAATTCCGAGGATGTCATTCTGGAGAAGAAATTTCTTCAGGTCTGGTGAAGAGGGGCGTAAGGGGGGGGGGGTTGGTACTGTAGTGCCGGTGTCTCTGCACTTCTCTGCCTGGGACGCCGACTGGTGTGCACCACCCTGCCTTGCTTCGGCATGGTCCTCCAAATGTGAGCCTCCTTCCTTCTCCCATGGCTTGTACATATGTAGCGCCCCTGAATCCATAAGGAAGCTACAAGGTACTGCATCCCCAACCAGGATGCAGGGCCTACCCCCAGAGACCCAGAAGACCAGTGCCGGTAACAACAAAAACATTCAAAACAATCCATGTTATAAAACAAAATTCCCCATAGACTGGTGCCAGACTACGGTTGGACCTGATGCATGGCCACCTAGAAGTGGAGCCAATCCAGTCCACTAGATGACCAGGTGGGAGGGGAAGACAGTGGACCGTCAGAGAGTTGAGTCGAGGGAGTTGTCAGTGACGGACGGACTGACAGGAGTGTAACGGTGACCTGAGGGCCCAGGCGTTTGCTTGCCGGTGGAGTACGGTGGAGTGCTCCCGGAACCATAGCACCGACGGGGTAAAGAATCCTAGGTCAGGCAAACATTCCAGGCAGACCGGATAAAATCTACACAGTGAGGGGAGCATCCAGGACCTCACTGACCTTGAAGTTCGTGACATAGTAGCAAAGGGAGAACCGGGAACAGGACCAGAGACTCCAACCCCACAGGGTTCACGCTACTGTCATACGGACTGCTGAAGAAGACAACTAGGAGGGGACCCCCAGCCGCTCTACGCCACGGGGACCCACCAACAAAAGACAGGGGCAGGGGAAAGAAGCCACCAGGTCACTAAACCTGCACTGGGACAAAGGGGACCTGCGGTTAATACCAGCCGGTCTCGGGTGACCATTTACCAGCTTACTGTGAGTAAAAGAACCAGTTACACTGAACTCTCATTGTGGCCTACCTTCTTTCAACATACACCAGCATCACCTATCTTCTGGGGCCTGGCCCTGCTTGCGAAAGACCTAACATCCAGGCTGCCACTAACACCAGCCCTAGTTGTGAACATTGTGCAGCGGCGGCTTCATCTACATAGCCGCAACACATCAAGTGGCGTCACGTGTGTACGTTATTCAACAATCCCCTGTAAATAATCCCCTTTTCAAAAAGCACCTAGGGCAGTGAACCGGGCAACGGCCACCAAAGTGACAATTCCCAGTTATACACTGCCCGGGACCGAGTACCCAATATCCCTGGGTGACACATGATTTTCCTAGGAAGGGGGGGGGGTCTGCATTTTTTGAAGGGTAAACTTTCCCCCAACCGTGTTTCCCCGAGAATAAGCCCTACCCCGAATATAAACCTGGCGCGTTTTTCGGGACCAAAAAATATAAGACAGCCTAGCGACGTCGCTGTTGCTGGCAAACCGCCTTCTTTCTAAGGGTGTGGTCCGTGCGGCGTCACAGCGGCGTCACTAAGCGGCCGCCCAATAGAAGCGGAGGGGCGGAGATGAGCGGCCATAACATCCCGCCCACCTCCTTCCTTCTGCATTGCCGGCGACCGCAGGGACGGTGATGTTCCTCGTTCCTGCGGTGTCACACACAGCGATGTGTGCTGCCGCAGGAACGATGGACAGCATCGTACCTGCAGCAGCAACGATATTTGAGATTAGAACGACGTGTCAACGATCAACGATATGGTGAGTATTTTTGATCGTTAACGGTCGTTCCTGCGTTTCACACGCAACGACGTCGCTAACGAGGCCGGATGTGCGTCACAAATTCCGTGACCTCAACGACATCTCGTTAGCGATGTTGTTGCGTGTCAAGTGGCCTTAACTGTGTATTATTATTGTTAGAGGACATGGTGTAGCGATAATATTTAGCCATTTTTTAGTATTATTATTGCAAGTAATGGGTTAATGCACTTTTACTGTAAATTGTAAAATGCCTTCAGTTTCGGTGCTCCGCAGTTTGGCCATAAGTTGCGTCCGGTGTCGCCCATTACTGAGGACAGAATTGGATAATATGTGGGTTACTTACAGGGTTGGAAGACGTCTTGTAACCTCTCTCCGCAGTTTTTTTTTTCAGGTTGGATTATGGGTCAAAGACAAAACACAGGATTGATTTTCTTTTGTCACGACTAAATGGCGGAGGAGCAGCTTCTCGTTAATGCGATATGGCGCTAATTACTAAGAAAAATAATTATTCCAATTAGGCGGAAATTATTCATATTGTTTTGTTTTGAAAGGCGACAATTACCCGTCCTCCTTTATATCATTACTGTCTGAGCCGCGTTGGCCTCACCGTGCGGCAGAAGAGGCGAGAAATAATTGTGCTTAATTGTGAATTGGAGTTACGTAAACCACGGCGGGTGGAACATTGCAACACCTAGATGACGGTCGTGACCAGCCTGACCTAATGTGATGATTTATACCGCGCCCGAGAGTCATTAATGGTATTAACGTTAATCAATCACCACTCACATATTAAGATAACACAGGTGGATAAAAGTATTTCACCCCGGGCCCCCGCTTTCCAATTTTCCTTCAGTATAAAAGTAAATTTTTGTTTTTTTCAATAAAAGAAATTAAGTTTAACATTTTTTTTTTTTACAAATGTTGGGAATTGCTTTCCATAGGTTTTATTGTACAGATTATATTATATGTATAAAATATATGCACATTGTCAAAGTCCACCTAAAGGTAGCCTGGCAAAAATAGTCACATACCCACATTTACAATTTAACGATGCGCTCTCCCATATACAGTCCCTGACAGAAGTTCTGTCGCTTCTCCATGTTATGTAAATAAAAGCTTATAACCTGACTTTAAATTCATCCATTGGTTTTATAAATTACTCTTCTGAAAGCAGAAACCCTCCCAAATTTGGTTTAGGTTATGAAACTAAAGTTGCTGCAAAGCTGAAATATTGATCATTTAATGAACACAGAAAGGTCAGATTTTGGCAAGACAAACGTTTTGTCACCTTGTCATATAATGATCCCAATCCTAGTTTACATCCTCACCTGTGCTCGCTAAATGATCGGTTAATTAGTGGGTGTGTATAAAAAGAAACCCAGCACCCCAGACCTTAACTTGAACTGCAATTTGACCTCTGACAACATGCCAAAAATCCACCCTGTGACCAAAGCCTTGATTATCAAGAGGCTGAAGACCAGATCCCCTGCAGAGGCGGCTGGCACCTTAAATGTGTCTCAGCGTCAAGTACAAAGAATTAAAAAAGATTTGAAGAGACTGGAGATGTTTTTGACAAGCCCAGGTCCGGCAGACCCCGCAAGACAACTGAGAAACGTTTGTTGGTTAGAAAATCCAAAGCCAGACCCTCTTCCACTGCAGCAGAGCTCCAAAAGGCCTGGTCACCACAAGTCCCTGTTTCAACTAGAACAGTTTGTAGGATTCTGTCTCGAAATGGCCTCCATGGTCAAATCAGTGCCCAGAAGCCAGCATTAAACAAAAGGCAATTAAAAAATCGTGTGGCATTTGCCAAGTCCCACACCCTGCTAAACAGTTGGATGCTGGAAAAGTGGAAGAAGGTGGATTTCCCTGATGAATCTTCAGTTGAATTACACCACAGCCTACGCAAATACTGCAGGAGACCTACTGGAGCCCGTATGGATCCAGAAAATAGTTAAGTTTGGTGGTGGAAAGATCATGGTCTGGGGTTACATTCAGTATTGGGTTGTGCGAAACATTTGCAAGGTGGAAGGCAATATCAATAGTCTAAAATACCCAGAAGTATTAGCTACCTCTTACATTCCCAATCATAATAGGGGTCAAATTCTGCAGCAGGATGGTGCTCCATCTCATACCTCCATCTCTACAACAAAGTTCCTCCTGGCAAAGAAGATCAAGGTGTTCAAGGACTGGCCAGCCCAGTCACCAGACAGGAACATCATTGAGCATGTTTGGGGTAGGATGAAAGAGGAAGCTTGGAAGACAAAGCCAAAGAATCTAGATGAACTCTGGGAGCCATGTAAGACTGCATTCTTTGCTATTCCTGATGACTTCATCAATAAATTGTATGAATCATTGTTGAACCGCATGGATGCAGTCCTTCAAGCTCATGGAAGTCACACAAAATATTAAATATGGCTCTAATAGCACCACAACTTCATTCACCAATGTTATGCAACATATCTTTGTATTAAAAAACCAAAGAGAAAAATTGTATGAAAAATACCCTGACTATAAATAAATAAATTGCAAGTGCTTAATGACAGGGTACTTAGTGTATACATTTTTGCAAAAAGGTAAAAAGCTGTCTCACCTCGTCACGGTGTACCCATCTGAGACAGTCCCTAACCTACTGAAGTTAAAAACATTATCAATACCTGACTTGTGTCATGTCAAAACTCCAATATGGATGGTGGCAAGTGGTCAGCTGTGTCCCAGATTAAATACACAGCAAAGTGAGACGCAATCAGTTGTTCAGTCTCAGTATTAGGAGGGCTGCACCCCCAACTTGCAATAAAGCAAGATAACATACAAAAAAACACAAAAAAAACTGAGCTGAAACAATGTTCAGTAAACATGCAACATTAAGCATGTGAATTGCAGCCTTAAGACTAGAAAAAAACCAAAGAGAAAAATTGTATGAAAAATACCCTGACTATAAATAAATAAATTGCAAGTGCTTAATGACAGGGTACTTAGTGTATACATTTTTGCAAAAAGGTAAAAAGCTGTCTCACCTCGTCACGGTGTACCCATCTGAGACAGTCCCTAACCTACTGAAGTTAAAAACATTATCAATACCTGACTTGTGTCATGTCAAACTCCAATATGAATGGTGGCAAGTGGTCAGCTGTGTCCCAGTTGGGGGTGCAGCCCTCCTAATACTGAGACTGAACAACTGATTGCGTCTCACTTTGCTGTGTATTTAATCTGGGACACAGCTGACCACTTGCCACCATCCATATTGGAGTTTTGACATGACACAAGTCAGGTATTGATAATGTTTTTAACTTTAGTAGGTTAGGGACTGTCTCAGATGGGTACACCGTGACGAGGTGAGACAGCTTTTTACCTTTTTGCAAAAATGTATACACTAAGTACCCTGTCATTAAGCACTTGCAATTTATTTATTTATAGTCAGGGTATTTTTCATACAATTTTTCTCTTTGGTTTTTTTCTAGTCTTAAGGCTGCAATTCACATGCTTAATGTTGCATGTTTACTGAACATTGTTTCAGCTCAGTTTTTTTTGTGTTTTTTTATATCTTTGTATTAGAAGTTAATTATTTGTTTGAATTTCACATTACTTTCTGTGGGTGACAAAACTTTTGTCTTGCCAGAATCTGACCTTTCTGTGTTCATTAAATGATCAATATTTCAGCTTTGCAGCAACTTTATTTTCATAACCTAAACCAAATTTGGGAGGGTTTCAGCCTTCAAAAGAGTAATTTATAAAACCAATGGATGAATTAAAAGTCAGGTTATAAGCTTTTATTTACATAACATGGATAAGCGACAGAACTTCTGTCTGGGACTGTATAGCGCCAATTACATGCGGATTTGTGCCCATTTGTTGCAACAGTGCACAGGACCAATAAGGGAGGAATAATAACCCTCTATAGCAAATAACTGCTACAGCCGCCATATGGTGTCTGCCACAGCCCCATATACTGTTTCTCATAGTTATCATATACAGTGTGTTACACAAATGGTTAGCTTCGTTACCTTGCAGTTGGATGTTTTTATATATATCTATTTTTTTATATATATATATATATATATATATATATATATATATATTATATATATATATATATATATATATATATATATATATATATATATATATATATATATATTTGATCGCTTGTTCTATAGACTGTCGTACTTCAGCAATGGTGCATATAATACAAACCATTGCCTCCTATGAAGCCCAGTCTGTAGCTGGACTTCACAGTACCAAGAAAGCAGCAACATTTGGCTTCGATGGGTTTCAGCTGCCATGGCAAGCCATCATGTCATGGAAGGGTGCGTCAATTGGCACTCAGTCTGGATTGCACCACTTAAACGGATTGACACTAACATTTAATCACAGTTGCTGGGTGTATAACACAGCCGGCACCTGCCCTGTATAATGCAGGCTCAGCTTCTGAGCCTACGCCATACACCCGCAACCGGTATATGATGTGATACTACATCATATACCGGAAAGGGGTATAGGGTGCATATTTATTACAGGGATCTGGTTTGGGGGTTATTTATAGGGTCTGGTCAGGGTTAGGGTTAGATGCCTTAGGTTGGGGCCATGCCTTATATAAATGAGCGGAGCATATGTGGGAAAAATTGAACATAGAAAACGATGGCACGGAATCTGCCCGATGTCACATATCCGCGCTGGCAGGTTCGCATCTATGAGATTCCACAGGAAAGACTCAAAAAATATTTACCGTTCTTAGATAAAGACTGAGAAGCAATTTCTTATGCAAGCCTTATTCAGAGCTGAGAGCTATTTGTACCTCAAGTGCTCGTCGCTCTTTGATTACTGCCCCGGGGAGTTAAGTGGAGGCGTCTCGCATTTATTCTGACATTATGTAGACAGATCGTTAGTATTTTAAAGGAGAAAAAAAAGAGCAACAATAAAAAGTAAAAAAATAAAAAAAGCTAAGACTTTGAAGAGGATAGTCAATGACTGTTAGACTTATTTCCACTGCGGAAAAAGTTTTTGGATTTAAAGGGACACTACCCCTTTTTTGTGTGGTTGAATGAAAAGTTTTGATATTTGCTATCAGCTGTTGTCTTAAGGCCCCGTCACACACAGAGATAAATCTTTGGCAGATCTGTGGTTGCAGTGAAATCATGGACATATTGTTCCATTTGTACACAGCCACAAACCTGGCACTGATTGTCCACAATTTCACTGCAACCACAGATCTGCCACAGATTTGCCACAGATCTACCACAGATCTACCACAGATCTACCACAGATCTACCACAGATCTACCACAGATCTACCACAGATCTGCCGCAGATTTATCTCTGTGTGTGACAGGGCCTTTAGGATGTTATCTATAAAGTTAGTAGCACTGCCTGCTGGGTGGTTCTGTGTATGTACTTGTTCTATGGTGGCTGAGGTAATCTTTCTTATGTTATTGTAGCTGTGAAGGAAGGTGCGGATGCCCGGCCGTGAGGGCTTCACACCCCTTCACTAGAGAGAGCCTGTGCTTGTAGACCGCTTTGAGATCTAGAAGCTTGTAGACCCATGTGGTCCATCACTCCGCAGCCAGTCGCCATCTTGGATGGTTTAGTTAAACATAGAACACTGGTGAGCTCTGCGTAAAACAACTATAAACACTTATTTAACTCTTTCAACTTCACAACAGACATGACCAATAACATCCGGTTCTGCTACTGCTGTTTTCCGGGATACTTCCTCTGACCTAACTAGCTGCCAGGAACCTAATCTTCCAGCTGCCGCTGTTTCCCGGAGTTCTTTGTCTGACTTAACCAGCTGCCTGGAACCTAGTCTTCCAGCTGCCGGGCTTAAACATCCACTTTCCCCCTGTTCTTCTCTCCATGGCCACCAGTATCCATTCACGCCTCAGCCACCTTCCAGCCCCTGGACTTCTCTAGGCCCGTCCTGAGAAATACTCTCCTGGGCATGTTCATCTAGTCCCTTGACTCTTCTAAGCCTGTCCTAAGGTGAGCCATGGGCTCCGGACACTTGGAGGATACCACCGGGTTCCTCGATGGGCCCACGTTACAAAGCACCATCCACACTCCAGGAACCCTGCTGCAGAACCGATCTTTCTCTTGCCTGTCTCTACAGCCATCTGTCACTCCTCCCACCTTTGCTCTCAGCTCTCTCGGTACACAGAAAGCACCCAACATTAATATACTTAATTAATATACATTCTACAACACAAGTGCTATAAATTCCACATTATGCAGTTACACATAGTACATAGTAAAATACATTAAACTCTTGCCCACTATGTGGGGTTGACTACTGCACTGCTCCGGCTCTGCTACATCGCCAGCCCGCATTCTCCAACAACAGCAGCAGCAGCTCTTCAGACATTCATTTTATAAAACACAACCATATTCCAGTACATTTCGGTACAAGACACAACAGATATCATGTAAACAGGAGTGGGAATAAGTTGACCGGGGCGGGGAAGCCGTGAATATTGATGAATCTTAATTAGCGGGCCCAGAAAAGAGTCTGACTGCAACGTAATACTCCTGGAAACACAGAAGGCATAACTATCCTGCTCTTACTACTATTTAACATCCATTTGTAGGCCACGTCATTTTTTTTTTTACAATGATTTCCATAGCCAATCACAGCCATGCCAATACTTGTGTTATGGTTGATCTAGGGGAACTCAGGGAAGCCTATACTGGTGACTCGCCCACCCCAGGGCTATGGGCCTCCCGGTGCCGGGCCGGACTAGTCCGGGGGTCGTCAGTGGTGGCGGGGCCCGACTCCGTGGCCCTGGTGGGTGTCAGTTAAATATGGCTGGTGACTTGGGGTTTGTGTTCGTGACGCCACCTGTGGTATGCGGCTATTAAGCCGCTGCTGCTGTGTGAGGCCTTCGGGGTGATGATATGGCAGCAATGGTGGTACTGCTCCCCACAGGTGGAGCGGTGCCCCGGGGACACTGTTGGTGCTCGTGAGAGTCTATGGTGTTGTGTGGAAAACACGGTGCAGGGCCGACAGGCAATGAAAGAAACAGGCACAAACAACAGTCTCTTTACCTTCTCCTCTTTTACTGGGCAACAGGGTAGTCCAGGGAGACCGTCACAGGTGGTAAAGATGATCCGGCCGGCCTGGAAGTAACTGAGCTGTCGTTTTGGCCAGATGAGTATGAGGCCTACTCCTGTTCTTTTCCTTGCTGTGATAGGACCCTGCTCTCTGGATTTAGCAATGGCCCTCTTGCTGCTGGGACCGGTGGTACGTCCCTTTCCCTCTGTGGTAGGCTGCACAGGCCCTCTCTGGTGCTGCTCTGCTGGAGTCCACACCGGGCCCTGATGATGCAGCTGTACCTTCGGGCTGTTTATGGGCCAGGTGCTTGCAGCTCTCCTGCCCTTCGGATTCGGCTACCAGGGAGTATTTTAGGCCCTGGTGGCCACAGACTCCGATGTCCGAGTCTCTTCTTTGCCTCTCTGCTCCTCCTGCCTCACTGGGCCAAGCTGCTCCAGCTCTAGGCCCCAGTTCCACAGGACAGCACTACTCTGCGTCTGATTGCTATCACTTCTCTCTACAGACTGAACACTAACTCCTCCCTCAGGCCAGACTTAAGGAATGCTCCCTGGAACTCCAGGTTCAGAGCTCCCCCTGCTGGTCTGAGGGAGAACTGCGTTGGATGTTACACTTACTGGCCAATAGACCTCCCAATTACCTCCAGGCTCAGCATTAACCCTTTGGAGGGGCAATGCTGTTGTGGCGACCAGGTCCTGGGGCGCCACACTGGCCCTAAGGTTTGGGCACCTGAGCTCAAACTAACACCCGGAGGTACCCTTAATGGTAGGGAGGTCCGGGCCTCAAACCTAGGCCCTATCTCCTGTCCTTGTCCCAGATGTTATGTACCCCTCTCCACAACCCACGACCTGGGAGGGATGGGCAAGAACAGAAGACTGCTCCCCACCAACAAATATGGACAAACAGGGGTAACAACAAAAACAACAAATACTCGAACACACGGCAACCACACACCAAGGAGCCACAAAAAGTGCATGAGGGAAAACAACATAAAGGGGGAAGAAAGCAAACTACTATGGAACTATCATACGATAAACAGACACAACTGAAACTGCTGCAGCAAAAACTTGTGCTACAGCCCTATGCAAAATAGAGAGAGCGCATTCCACAGCTCCTTCCACCTCCTGGCCAAGCTTCCAAATGGTAGGAAATAACCGGCACCCTCTGGTGGCAGTTGAAGGTATTTAAAGGACCTAGGCGTGGTCCCAACTGGATACACGTGACCAGGAGTCAGGAGCTGCTGGAAAGAAACCTGACATTAACCCTCTCCTCCCCAAAGAAAAGAGAATTAATTTAATCTGCAGAGTCCCACAAGATAAAGTGAGACTCCAACCCAGAACATGTCTCAAAACCTAGGATGGCCTTACAAGTCTCTGGATGGAAGCTTGCAGAGATGATGGAACAATATATTAATATTACAAAAATGAAGATTATTACAGTAAAACACTTTTTTATTGTACATAAAACTGGACAATCTTTTAATTAAATTCAAATGTTCTTACCAGCGCTCATAATGGACACCATTAGATTTCCGTTCTAAGACAGAAGACAGAAGTGGCACATACATTTGTGTAGGACGTACAAGATAAACACCAGAGACTGCTATTGTTTTTACATTTTTTTTATTACATTCTGCTGCATTTACAGTTAAAGGTTGGGAGCAAAAAGACTAAAGGCATAAAACTGAGGCTGTCAACTGAGAAGTGCTAAATGCTTTTTCCGATTCACAAGAACTAATGGCTGAAAACAACATAAAAGAGCACTAAACCAAAAAGTGACTCATAGATTACATCAACGGCGGTGCAGCAAATGTTTCTAAATTCAATAAAAAGAACAGGTTTTGTTAATTACATATTTTTTCTAATTACTGCTCATATCATCATATTATACACATATATAATAATATTCATAAGCAAAATATAACTATAATACTGCTCTTATGTACAAGAATATAACTACTATAATACTGCCCCTATATGCAAGAATATAACTACAATAATACTGCCCATATGTTCAAGAATATAACTACTATAATACTGCCCCTATGTACAAGAATATAACTACTATAATACTGCCCCCTATGTACAAGAATATAACTACTATAATACTGCCCCTATGTACAAGAATATAACTACTATAATACTGCCCCTATGTACAAGAATATAACTACTATAATACTGCCCCTATATGCAAGAATATAACTACTATAATACTGCTCATATGTTCAAGAATATAACTACTATAATACTGCCCCTATGTACAAGATTATAACTACTATAATACTGCCCCTATGTACAAGAATATAACTACTATAATACTGCCTCTATGTACAAGAATATAACTACTATAATACTGCTCCTATGTACAAGAATATAACTACTATAATACTGTCCCCTATGTACAAGAATATATCTACTATAATACTGCCCCCTATGTACAAGAATATAACTACTATAATACTGCCCCTAAGTACAAGAATGTAACTATTATAATACTGCCCCTATGTTCAAGAATACAACTACTATAATACTGCCCCCTATGTACAAGAATATATCTACTATAATACTGCCCCCTATGTACAAGAATATAACTACCATAATACTGCCTCCTATGTTCAAGAATATAACTACTATAATACTACCCCCTATGTACAAGAATATAACTACTATAATACTGCTCCTATGTACAAGAATATAACTACTATAATACTGCCCATATGTACAAGAATATAACTACGGTAATACTGCTCCCTATGTACAAGAATATAACTACTATGCTGCTCCTATGTACAAGAATATCACTGCTATAATACTGCTCCTATGTACAAGAATATAACTACTATAATACTGCTCCTATGTACAAGAATATAACTACTATAATACTGCCCCTATGTACAAGAATATAACTACTATAATACTGCTCCCTATATACAAGAATATAACTACTATAATACTGCTCCTATGTACAAGAATATAACTACTATAATACTGTCCTATGTACAAGAATATAACTACTATAATACTGCTCCCTATGTACAAGAATATAACTACTATAATACTGCCCTCTATGTACAAGAATACAACTACTATAATACTGCCCCTATGTACAAGAATATAACTACTATAATACTGCTCCCTATATACAAGAATATAACTACTATAATACTGCTCCTATGTACAAGAATATAACTACTATAATGCTACTCTTATATACAAGAATAAAAGTAATGTAATGCTGTCCTCATGTATAGGAATACAACCACTATATTACTGCCCCCACATACAAGAATATAACTACTACCGTATGATACTGACAAAGAGCTGCCAGAGGAACAAACAGGATTCAGAAAAGGCTGAGGAAAAAGAGATGTAATGGCTAAAATTAGAATGATAATGAAAAAGGCCAAATAATACAAGAAGCAGATGTATTTTTGCTTCATTGATTACAGCAAAGCCTGACAGGATTATCCTCTGCCTTACTCGTATTTTTTGCTGTAGTGATGGCCTATTGGCAAAGAGAGTGATTGAGGAATGCACTTTGTTAGTGCATGTGTGGCGCCCTGGACTAGCCAGGTCATCATAGGTACTACAACATACACCCCCACCCCGAGACAGGCACATCAGCCAGACACAAAATCCTTGTTGCCTCCCTCCAGGGGCTGATGTCCACACCATGTGGGGTGGAGCCAGGCGGTTGGCCCCACCCACTGAGGAGTTCACAGTCCTGGAGGCAGGAAAAGGAAGTCAGTTCAGTTAGGGAAGTTCAAGAGAGAGGAGTGAAGTAGCAGTGGAGGAGCAAACTGACCGTGTCCGGGTGTGTGGCCCGGGCACCAAGAGCAAGGTTGGCAGACGGTGGTGGCCGTCTGCAGGAGAGGCGAATCAACGCGGAACCGTAGGACCGGGGTCGGGCGGTGGCCCGCCGGTACCGAACCGGGGAGAGAAGTGAAGCCAGCACACACAGGCAGGGCCTGCGGACCCCGACCAGGCTTGGAGTCGCCATTAGAGGTCAAATCCGTCAGTGACCGGAACCCCAGGGGTTTCCTAACAGCCAAGACCCGATTGAAGGCAACTGTCCGACCAGTAGAAGGAAATACAGCTACCGCCACAGCTAGAGTTCCAAGGGCCAGAGCCTGTGGGCAAAAGGGCTCCTCCGGCACATATACACGCTGGGGAGTGGGTTACCGGTGGGAATCCATCGGGACCGAACATACACAAAGGTGCAGGGAAAGGCAGCCACCACCAACCGTCCGGGAGAAGTCACAGCAGCCGGCTGCGGGACCCGTCCATCCAGCCGTTTGGTTTACCAGAGACTTGCGTACATTTGTGGCTGAGTGAGTACAACCGTGCCATCTGACACCGCGCTGCGCAGTCCAGGCGACCCTGTACCTTGCCAACACCGCCTCCCCAGCACCTCACCGGGCCCCGGGACCACCAACACCTACCCACGGAGGGGGGAAAACAACATCCCAGCTGCTCCCTACCATCGCTCCCGGGATCCCCGTCACCAGCAGCGGTGGTGCCCAACTTCACCACAACCCGTGGGTGGCATCACGGACCAAATCCCCAAACCAAACTACCCCCTTTCACTCACGGGCGAGGAGTGCCGCTCGAGCCCCCGGATCCGGCCCACCGCTCGAGCCACCGAGCAGCCATCGCAGCAGCACCGGACCCGAGCGTTAGCGAGTGCAGCGCAGCGGCGTCCTCCCCACCCGCGACACATGGTATCATGCAGTGCCTGGTATGCGGACCTCTGGAAAATGCCTGGGTAGGAACCTATGTAAATGAAGGCAGCACCAATGCAAATAAACTATTTTTTCTTATGTGTGTTTGGTTGATGCCAGCTGACATTGCACAACTAACATCGACCCCATAAACCATTACTCCGATTGCCACCGCAATTGGGAAGAGCTGGGGTGAAGTGACAGAATTGGATCATCTAATGGATGCATTACTTCTGGAGCAGCAGTGAGCTGCTATTTTTAGGCTGGGAAGGGCTAAATAACCATGAACTCTCGCAACCTGATAATATCAGCCCTCAGCTGTCTGCTTTACCTTGGATGATTATCTAAAATAGGGGGGGACCTCATGCCATTTTTTTAAATACTTTATTTATTCCCTATTTACACTTGTTTGCAGAGCAATTGTCCTGCTCTTACCCCCATTTTGCTTACTTTTGAAGCCCCCTAGCCCTTACTACAACTATTTTACAGCACCAAAGTTTGGGTCTCCATTGACTTTTATAGGGTTCGGGGTCTAGTCATGTTCGGGTCAAGTCCAGCTACTGAACTGAACTTTTATCTAAAGACCGGCTGAACCCAGCGAACCCGAACATCCACAAGTCCACTCACCCCTACTGTCCTCTTTGCTAGACTACATAAATTACTTGTCCTTTCCTCCCTCCATATCTTACAGTTCCCTATATCTTACCCTCACATTCCCTGTTATTACCTGGATCAGCACAATAAGAAAAGCTCTGAGGTATCAACAGCCACATAACAGCCCATAAGCAAAAGAGTTTAATTATGTTAATGACAATTTTTTTAACTAAAATGTATTAGCTACATCCAAATGCTGTCAATTGTGCAAAAAATCAGTCTATATCACACAGAGTTTTGCACAAATTCCACCGAATGTCATGGTTGCATTGGACTCTGTTCAGATTGCAGATTCTGATAGTTCTCCCGATGGTTTCTCCGGTGTCTGGGATCAATACATGCAGACTCGGGCGTCAACCTGCTGTGTGCTGATTCATAGGCACAATAGCAAGAGTTCATCTCTGCTGGTCTGCTTGCTCCTTTAATCACATGTTGTGGGGAGGCCTATCACATCTGCTCCCCTCCTACTTATGCTGGCTGAATCCTTCCACCCTTGCCAGCTATAGTTTACTCTGTGTTGGTCTGCAAGGTGTGGTGTCGCAGACTCTCTCTGGTGAAAGTTGTGTTTAGTAGTGCTTTTTGCTTGGTGCAGTTGTGGAGTGAACCACTGTTGTTTTGTATTTCCTTCCTGCTATTGTTTTCCTCCTTAATTTCTTATTCTATTATCCTGTGTGCACGTGCTGCGTGACAGAGTTTTGTTTTTTCCCTTGTCTGTCTTTTTCTGTGGCTTGAACACACTCCTGTCCCATTCCTCCTTGGGGCAGCTAGAGGGGAATTAGATGAGGACTGATCAGGAGCAGGGTCAGGAAGGAGACTCAGGCCTCTCCACCATTAGGAGTATCCCTGAAAATATGGAAAGCATATGTAGCATCTACGGGGCAGGGGTGAAAGGTACTCGTCGCCGGGCGTGGTGATGTCGGATCAGGGGATTTCACGGGTGGCCCTGCTTGAGGGGATGATGGGGATGATTGTCTCGTGACGCCACTTGCGGTATGCGGCCAGGGATTAGCCGCCACTGCTATCGCTGTCCTCCGGGGTGGATGTTTGTCGCAGCAAGGATGGTTCTGCCCCCCTTCCTTACCCGAGGTGAATACTGCACCTTAAATGAGGTGCAGTACCCTGTTGCAACTGAAGCCACAGGAGCACCACATTCCCCCACAGCAAATCGCAGCACTCCCGGACTGCAATAAAATAACAATAGTATACCGCATTTTGTATGCAATTAAACAAATGAACAATCTTCCCTTTTTGGGAGGCATTTCAATCAAGAGTTTCAACATTAAACAGTTACCAGTTATCAGTGTAATCAATGCAATAAAACATCAACATTTGCATATGAAAACAGTCATTCTTGCTCCATCTACAGGGACAGTTTGGTCTCTTTTCTCCCTGGACATATCTTTGCAGGCATAGCGTCTCCTGCTGGTTTCCGGCAGCAGGGCTCTCCTTCGTGCTCTTCCTGGGCTACATGCACAGTTTCACACTCTTTTTGGATCCCGCCCATGGTGAAACGCCTTTTCTTTTCCCACGCGGAATAGTCAATGGCGACTGTCTTTTCAAGAAACACGGTTTCAACACAGTCCTGTAAGGCGCATAGTACTCAGTTGTTATGTGCACGCAATCCTGTTTGTGATGCCAAGTTCAGGGGATGTCACGGGTGGCCCTGCCCGGCTTTGTGGCCCCGAGGTGTACAATAAAAGGAGAACAAGGATGGAGGGGATAATGGAGATGATTGTCTCGTGACGCCACCTGCAGTAAGAGGCCAGGGATTAGCCACTGCTGCTGTCACTGTCCTCTGGGGAGGATGGTTGTCACAGCAAGGATGGTTCTGCTCCTCACAGTTGGAGCGGGCCCCGGGGAGGATGATGAGAGGAGCAGTGGCCGTTGGCGCCGAAGCGCAGGCAATGGCAGTAAAAGGCTGAGTAAGCTGCTGTGGTTCCAGGTCTTTTTACTCACTTGTGCTTGTATTGCCCGGGAGGTACCAGTCACCGCCATCATGGGCTCCAGCCGACCCCGGATGAGATAGAGGTAGCCACCGGTATTTGAAAGTGTCTTTTCCTAAGGGATGCCCCTTCAGAAGTGAGGAACCCGGGCTGAGCTTCCCGCTCCAATCTTCGGCCCCGTAAAAGAAGAAAGAAGAAAGTGGTGTTGTGTCGCCAGAACTGTAGTCCCGACTTGACTGTCGAGAGTGTGCAGTTTGTTCGTACTTCTACCCCAAGTGGTGCCCGCCCCCCAGATGGTTTCCCTAGTCACCGGGAAAGTCCCATGCATCGTGATGGCCACTCCTTGCCTACCCTAGTCCAGTCCCCAGTGAGAAGGCACCTAAGCTGTGTGTAAGGTGAAATGTGGAAACACCGGTGATTAACCCCCTCCTTACCCGAGGTGAATACTGCACCTTAAATGAGGTGCAGTAGCCTATGGCGACTGAAGCCGCAGGGGTGCCACACATAGGGTCCTTTTAGCTTGACGATCAGCTTAGGAGCCATGGTTCCCCACCATCCTAAAGTCATTGTGATGGTCTAATTGCGTAATAATGTCAATCAAAATTCTTTCACCACCATATTTAAAGGTTGCATGATAATAAAGTCCAACAAAAATTGGTCTGTACCTCCAATCAGTTTTCCATAGAGAGACCTGGACAATAACACAAAAAAAGTTCTTTTTACTTTTTCTCTACAAGTGTGTCTTAAAATACCCACCGTCCTTGTTTTTCTTTTTGAGAATTTATATAATGACTGGTTATTTCGACTTTTTGTACTTAGAGAAAAGGAGTAATTACGTGACGCTCGCTGCATAATTTCTTTTGTCCAGGGGGTCAGTGCATAATTATCTGACAGTCCGGTATACAGAACATCTGTACAAATGTCATAATGAACCTGGCGGACAATTGTAGGCGGCGGTAATCGGTGTTTTTCTGAGCGTGCGATGCGGAGGGTCATTGCGTTTACTTCTGACCTGTAATTTGTAGTTATCAGTTTTATTTCACAAGCGTCTCAGGACAATTCAGAGAAACTGCGTTCGGTAATTACCATTTTGATTAATATAGTAAAACTAGCCAGGCGTTATAAGTGAGGGCGATAATTGCTGTAAATTGCTTTATTCCTTACATTTTTTTCACTATTTTTGGCCGTTATATTATTACTATCCGGCATATTTCATCAGTTTACCCCTCTCCAGGTTCTCTGAGGAAGTGATTGGTGCTGCTAATGTGTCTTTTATGGACTATACAGGGACATAAAGTTTTCTTGCTCTTTTTTCACTATGTCGCACATGCTCAGAAGTAGCAGCAGCAGCATGGAGGACATTATACAGCAGAACTGAGTAGTGTAACTGTGCATCCAGCTCTGGGGTAAAATAACACATTAGAAAGCAGAAACAGGGATCTGTGAATGTCTGTGTGATGCTAGTTACTACTTATGGATAGTATAGACGGAAGGGCAGTCAGACAAGCCGGGGTCAGGTAACAGGGAGTAAGCAGAAACGCAGTCAAGTCCCAGGCCGAGGGTCAGAATTCCAGGAGAACATGTACAGATTCAGGGAGCAGACAGAGACGTGGTCAGGAAATGGTCCGAGGTCCAAAGCCAGGAGGTAAAGACAAGAACAGGGAGCGGGCAGAGAGGAGTAAAATAACAGTCTGGGGTCAAGAATCTTAGATCAGAACAAGCACAAATGTGACGCCCTGGACTATCAGGTCGTCACAGGGTATTGTTAAATTTGTCCTTCTGCACGGTATTCAAAGCCTCCTTGGTTACGGATCTCTGGCCTTCGGTGTTGCTAAGAGCAGAGCCAGTCAAAACCCTAGGAACACTGTGCACCACACCCACCAGACACACCATTGGGAAGCCTGAAGGGAATAGGGCCACCCACTTGGGGGGTTGGTAGGGGAGAGTCAGAGGTGTTAGGAGCGAGAGTGAGAGGTGTGAGGAGCAGGAAAGAGGAGGTCAGGAGCAGGGCTCCTTGTAAATACTAGGTGGCAGACGTTAGTCTTGGCCTGGTAGGAGCTGGAACCCCGGTCGCAGGGGATCGTGTCAAGGGGCACGGATTTGCCAAGGAGGGCAGCCGGTGACCTTGAGCCATCTCCGGGCAGGGGCCAGGGCACGACGGGGTACGTGGACCCTAGGCCGGGAAGTAGCTTCATGCATCCTGGTAATTTACCCGACGAGGGTGAAGTCTTCAAGATTCATCCTCCACCCGCTCCAAAATCGGGGTACTAGCGCAACGAGGGGATAGGACTTTCCCAATACATAGTCCAGAAAATCCCAAGTGTGAACCCTGAGAGCAAGCTCACTCCGTTAGCCATACGGGTGAGCGGGACCCAACTAGTTCCATACTACAGGGTCCAAATAGTGAAGAAAGTGCCACGGAAAAGATCACAGGCTAACAAGCAACACCAAGGGGCACGGATCCACGCGTGCTCCCTTTCTGCTGCAGCGGTGCTCAGAATTCTGGTTTACAAGTTGTCGGTGTCAGTATTCTTGGACTGAGTGAGTACGCAGAAAACCCTTTCCTCCCCAATGGCACCCCTTTACTACCATCACCAGGCCCCCGGGGCAAATCCCCTACCCACGGAGGGGTTAAACACCTTGCTGCCATACCACCGCCACCGGGCGCTCCCAACAGCAGCGGTGGTACTCCATCTTACCACACACTGTGGGTCTAATCCCCCTGTACATATCACCCCCTTTTAAATTCGAGTGTCCGCACAACCCCTCCCTGGGTCCGGAGACCCCTCGAGCCACTGCGGTTCCGGATCCGAGCGCCTCGGCCGCTGACATGGGGGTGGTACACAAACACAAGCCAAGAGCACAACTGCAGAACCAGGGAGTACGACTGGCAAGGTTCTGGGAGAGCATGCCTAGTAATGAAGCAGAGCAATTACCAGGAAGGTGGAGCCCCTAAGTAATCAGCACCTCCCAGAACCTGTGTGAAATCCTGTGCTATCAAACAACTAGAATAGTGCTCAGAGAAACACAGCAGAGCATCTCCAAATGCAAGATGCTCTGCACAGAGGAATAATGTCACTGCCATCTCTGTAGTTCAGGAAGGCGCGGCAGAGCATCACTTGTGTGCAAGATGTTCTGCACAGAGGAATAATGTCACTGCTGGCTCTGCAGTTCAGGAAGGCGCAGCAGAGCATCACCTGAGTGCAAGATGCTCTGCACAGAGGAATCGTGACAGTCTATGTCTCTTTCTTACTGAAACTTCCCCTCCCATCTTCATAGATAAGCAGTTGTAATCTGATCCCTCAGTTAGCTGACAGTCCATTTGTAGATTTTATTATATTATATTTCCCAGAGGGGCATTGCAGCTATAAGTCCCCTTACCTGGCAGCCAGACTGGCTTGCAAAGTCTCCTTAAGGAGAATAGTGTTCCCCCGTGGTCCCCACATAGCTTTCTCATGAGCCAGATCAGACACCCCCATACTTTGCACTGACGAGGGGCAAGCACCCCGAAACACCGTGTCTGCAAATTGGGATTCTGATCTGGCTTATATATCCTGAGTCATATTGCAATGGATTGTTGAAAATCCACTTGTGACTTTTAGGATCGCTACTTCCAATAGGTGGCGCTGTGCTAGAGTTTGTCTCCTTTACTGGAGAGACAATTTGAATATTTCCCAGAGGGGCATTGCAGCTATAAGTCCCCTTACCTGGCAGCCAGACTGGCTTGCAAAGTCTCCTTAAGGAGAATAGTGTTCCCCCGTGGTCCCCACATAGCTTTCTCATGAGCCAGATCAGACACCCCCATACTTTGCACTGACGAGGGGCAAGCACCCCGAAACACCGTGTCTGCAAATTGGGATTCTGATCTGGCTTATATATCCTGAGTCATATTGCAATGGATTGTTGAAAATCCACTTGTGACTTTTAGGATCGCTACTTCCAATAGGTGGCGCTGTGCTAGAGTTTGTCTCCTTTACTGGAGAGACAATTTGAATATTTCCCAGAGGGGCATTGCAGCTATAAGTCCCCTTACCTGGCAGCCAGACTGGCTTGCAAAGTCTCCTTAAGGAGAATAGTGTTCCCCCGTGGTCCCCACATAGCTTTCTCATGAGCCAGATCAGACACCCCCATACTTTGCACTGACGAGGGGCAAGCACCCCGAAACACCGTGTCTGCAAATTGGGATTCTGATCTGGCTTATATATCCTGAGTCATATTGCAATGGATTGTTGAAAATCCACTTGTGACTTTTAGGATCGCTACTTCCAATAGGTGGCGCTGTGCTAGAGTTTGTCTCCTTTACTGGAGAGACAATTTGAATATTTCCCAGAGGGGCATTGCAGCTATAAGTCCCCTTACCTGGCAGCCAGACTGGCTTGCAAAGTCTCCTTAAGGAGAATAGTGTTCCCCCGTGGTCCCCACATAGCTTTCTCATGAGCCAGATCAGACACCCCCATACTTTGCACTGACGAGGGGCAAGCACCCCGAAACACCGTGTCTGCAAATTGGGATTCTGATCTGGCTTATATATCCTGAGTCATATTGCAATGGATTGTTGAAAATCCACTTGTGACTTTTAGGATCGCTACTTCCAATAGGTGGCGCTGTGCTAGAGTTTGTCTCCTTTACTGGAGAGACAATTTGAATATTTCCCAGAGGGGCATTGCAGCTATAAGTCCCCTTACCTGGCAGCCAGACTGGCTTGCAAAGTCTCCTTAAGGAGAATAGTGTTCCCCCGTGGTCCCCACATAGCTTTCTCATGAGCCAGATCAGACACCCCCATACTTTGCACTGACGAGGGGCAAGCACCCCGAAACACCGTGTCTGCAAATTGGGATTCTGATCTGGCTTATATATCCTGAGTCATATTGCAATGGATTGTTGAAAATCCACTTGTGACTTTTAGGATCGCTACTTCCAATAGGTGGCGCTGTGCTAGAGTTTGTCTCCTTTACTGGAGAGACAATTTGAATATTTCCCAGAGGGGCATTGCAGCTATAAGTCCCCTTACCTGGCAGCCAGACTGGCTTGCAAAGTCTCCTTAAGGAGAATAGTGTTCCCCCGTGGTCCCCACATAGCTTTCTCATGAGCCAGATCAGACACCCCCATACTTTGCACTGACGAGGGGCAAGCACCCCGAAACACCGTGTCTGCAAATTGGGATTCTGATCTGGCTTATATATCCTGAGTCATATTGCAATGGATTGTTGAAAATCCACTTGTGACTTTTAGGATCGCTACTTCCAATAGGTGGCGCTGTGCTAGAGTTTGTCTCCTTTACTGGAGAGACAATTTGTAGATTTTAGTCATTTACATGATGATTTCATTAGTCAAGAGAAGGGGAAAAAGTGGCTAAGAAGTGGAGAAAGAAGCAGATTTTTCTATTAAGATATATTATGACATTTCTTAAATTGATTTATGCAAAGTTTGTGGAAACGACAGCGATCACTCAAAGGGTAGCCGCTTTTTAATTTTAACTTATTAAATCAATAGTACACCTTAAAATAAACAACTTTGCAATAAATGTTATCTTATAAATTTGCTTCTTTCGCCTCGTGGACTCTTCGTTATCAAAATTCTCAACTATTAGGGTTAATCCGTCTTTAGTGAATACAGGTTTTTATATTAACGAGAAAGGAGATGACAGTTGGTTTTTATAAGATTCTATGCAGAAAGGAGGGGATAATGAGAAGGAGGAGCTCTGCCTCTCGCTCCTGTCTCCTCAGTGCCTCTCCCTTCTACAAAATCTGTATTCTGAATTGTCCGCACCCTAAGCTTAATATTTGGTTGCACCCCCTTTACCCTTTGGAATAAATCCCTGCAATCAGTCGCCTCCTATACCCGTCCACAAGCTTCTTCCTCCTCTCACCTGGAATTTTGGACTCTTCTTTATAAACGTCTCCAGGTCTCTCACATCGGAAGGCGTCTTCTTTTCTCCCAACAGCAATTTTAAGATCTCTCCACAGGAGTCACTGGAATTTAGATCCTGCCTCATTGCTGCCACTTCAGACTCTCCAGTGCTTTGTTTCCATCCATTTCTGGGGGCTTAATGAAGTATGTTTGGGGTCAATGTCCTGCTGGAAGTCCCATGACCTATGTCACAATCTCAGCTTTTTGACACTGGGTGCTACATTGTGACCCAAAATCCTTTGGTTATATTGAAATTTCACAGTCAAGGCCCCTATTGCCAGAGGATGCAAAACAACCCCAAAACAGCTCTGATATTCCACCATATTTGACTGTAGGTCTTGTGTTCTTTTCTTTATAGGCCTCATCCATTTTTGGTAAACAGTAGAATGAAGTGCACTACCAAAAAGCTCTATATTGGTCTTATCCTTCCACACGCTTTCCCAGAAGGATTTTGGCTACTTATGCATATGTTGGCAAACTGCAGTCTAGATGTTTATGTCTCTGTGTCAGTGGGGTCCTCCTGGGTCTCCTAGATAGCATTTCATTTCATTCAGATGTGACCAGATAGTTGATGTTAACACTGATGTCCCCTGAGTCGGCAGGACAGCGTGAATTTGGATCTTGATTGGGGCATCTGGACTATCCTGCCTTGAAACCTTTCATCAATTTTTCTCTGCCATCCACATCCAGGCAAATTAGCTACAGTGTCATCAGTTGTAAACTTCTCGACTATTTTGCGCACCGTGGACAAAGAAACATCAAAATCTCTGGAGATGGACTTGTAACCTTGAGATTGTTGATATTTTCAACAATTTTGTTTCTCAAGTCCTCAGAGTTCTCTTCTCCTCTTTCTGTTCTCCATGCTTAGTTTGACACACACAGACCCACAATGCAAAGTTTGAGTCAACTTCTCCCTTTTTTCTCGTAAATCAAATTTTATTGGATTTTCAACATAGGATCTTTAAATGTACCAGTACTTTAATCATTACATTAATCATAGATATAAACACAACCAACTCAATGTGTGCCCCAAAATCGTATCGTCTCCCCGGTGGAAACCTTAACCTGGTCTGTTTTTTATTAAAGTAAAGGCCATCACCTCACAAAGGCAATCAAGCTCAATATTGCCCAGTTTCACTATAGGGCAGAAAGACAAGACACAACAAACAAAACGGGGGAGGGGAATGAAGGGGGATGGAGGGAAGGGGATAGTAAGGGTGGGAACAGAAGAACAGATTCTTGTCCGGATTTGTCCGCAGCGAAGGGGTAATGGATTGGGTCTAGAGAACAATTCACAGCAACTCGGGTCGCTCAACCTGCTTCCTGGAGCCATGCAAGGAATTCCGGGGTTTCTCTAAGCATAATCCAAGATGCCCAACTCCCAACCAGCATTTCCAGAGTGCCGATTTTTTGACCTATCAACTCCTGCATTATATATATCTCCGATATGAATTCTGCTCGCGAGGGGGTCTCCCTCCGTTTCCAGTACCTAGGCTTTAAGCTTCTCGCCACTGTCAGAAAATGTTGTACCATACCCTTTTTAAATCCGGAGATAAAACCCCCTAAGTGACAGTTCTGGTATGGGGTGGAGCTCCTCAGAGGAAAGTTTATTAATTGAAACGCAGTATCCCAGAGGCTCTTCAGTACCGGGCACACCCACCAGATATGTATGATAACTTCTCCCCTTTTTATCTGGTTTCAGGTGTGATTTTCATATTGCCCACTCCTGTTACTTGCCACTGGTGAATTTGAACGAGCATCACATGCTTGAAACAAATTTGTTTACCCACAGTTTTGGAAAGGTGCCAACAATTTTATCCAGTCCATTTTTTAGGTTTTGTGTGAAATTATGTCCAATTTGCCTTTATTTCTTTGTTTGTTTGTTTTTTGTGTTGTTCTAGTACACACAGAAGAAAATAAACGTGTATATTAAAACATGTAATTGCATTAATTTTCTGGTGAAATACTTCATTTTCTGGAACAATTTTAAGGGTGCCAACACTTTTGGCCATAAGTGTATGTGTCATAATGATTGGAGGATTTATTTTTTTTAAATGTTTAAGATTGAAAATTATATGAGTGAGAATAATAATGATGATGATGATGATGAATTAAGGCCACTATACACATTAGGCTGAGTCCATTGTGTTTGGGGGTCTCCCAACTGTTTGTCAACACGTGATGACAAGGGGGATAAGAATCCTTTTGTTCTTGGTGAGATAATCCGCCAACTGAATAGTCTGGTCGCGGCATCCTCATAGAGCATTAGTGGGTATGGATTAGTCGGGAGCGAAACTTGGCAGCCAAAACCCTTCGTCTGACAGCTACCTATCATGTATTGGGGGCTTCTGTATCTGACAATGTTACAATGGCATAGGTAAAATGAAAACCTAATCCAGATCATTACAATGTAGTTGTGTCAAAATTACTAGAAGGGACCCAAATAGTCCAAAAAACCTTTCGGTAAAAGGAGTAGATGTGACGCCCTGGAGAATCCAGGTAGTCACAGTTAGGCCCCTGCATAACATCTTCCCACACTTAGGTAACACACAGCTGACCTGAAACCCTAGTCACCCCCCCCCTTAGGGAAAGATAGGCACACCAGTGGACGTGACCAGGTGGTTGGTGCACGCCCACCCAGGGGTGTAGATGGCCCAGGGCGGGAAAACAAACAGTTCAGTCTAGAGTTCAAGTTGAGGGGAGGTGTGCTGGGGCTGTGTGCGGATCCAGCACAGGAGGTTAAGTTGAACTGTACCAGGGTAGGAGCCCTGGTACCTCTGGCTGGGTGGCAGACGGGGGTCTCCATCGGCAGGAGACGGGAAGACGGCTCGGTGGAACCAAGGTGGACTGGGACAGGGTAGTGGCCCGCCGGTACCGACAAGGGGAACCGACCCGGAAACCGTAGCACAAGGGGGGTACTCGGACCCTGAAGCCAGAAACCGGAAACGACTGGACTGGTTAATTAACCGATTGAGGCCAGGACTAGAGGTCCTGTCCCACCCAAAGTCCCTCATAGAAGACAACAGCCCACCAATTAGGGATAAGAGGTCATCGCCAGGGCCCATAGATCCCACGGGCCAGTGTCTGCGGGCACGGCTCCTTAGGCCACATCCAGCCGGGAGCGGACTCCTACGTTTCAGACTGGGAAGTCATTTCTCCTTAAAACAGTGCAGAGGACAGAGATAGAGACCACCAGCTGGGTGGGGGACCCTGAATGCAACCGGCCGCGGCACCGGCCACCATCACCTTGGTTTACCAGAGACTTGTGTGTTTTACTAATCATGAGTACACCAGCACCCCCAGCAGTCACCATCCCCAGTACCAACTCACCGGGTCCCGGGGCCACCATCCCTGCCCACGAAGGGGTTAACAACTTGCTGCACAACATCTCCCCCGGGTGCCCCGTAACTGCAGCAGTGGTGTCCCAGCTCACCACGCACCGTGGGTGGCGTCATGAACTTAATACGGCCCAGCCCGTACATATACGTCCCCCCTTTTATTCGGCGTGTCCGCGAGACCCCCGGGTCCGGAGACCCTCAAGCCACCACCCCTGAAGGTCCGGACTCGAGCAGTGCCGGCTGCTGGCACGGGGACGGCACACAGAATTTTGGAAGGAGTAAGGCTACTACATAGACACAAGACATCTCTACCGGAAAGTTCAGGACAAACGTATCGTCACTAATGAGACCATCCCGAGAAGAATACTTGTATATTTTCGACATTCTCCATTTCTTTGCAGATAACGAGACCATCTTTCAGTTGGTGTTTTCCTGTTCACTATTAATGAGACGGCAGGGAAATAAATAAAAAAGTCTTTATATTGAACTTGAATTTAAATATTCACATTTATTTCTTTTCGCCCTTAAAGAATAATTCCTCGGAAACTAAAAACTCTTTTTGTTTTTCTCGATTTAATTACTTGAGTTGTAATTAGGCTCTAAATCTTCTTGTTCTCCAAGACTTCGGAAGTGTGGGCCCTAAAGTCTGGTAAAGTCCGTAAATCAACAAGCGGGAGAGCGGCTCCCTTTGGTGGACCTTACCAGGAGATGAAGAAGTAACTGTCCTCTGCATTTCTTAGGTTCTAGGAAAGCAAATTTAGTTTCTTGGAAAGAGATCTATACCATACATTGCTCACATTATACTGCCATACATTGTCTAAATAATACTGCTATATACTGCATGGTACTATTAATTGTATCAGTCAACATCAACAGTGCCATAAAAATCCCCTTTGTGCCCATTCTATAAAGTGTTCCTGTACCTGTAAGTATCTCAATAATAAATGCTCATCTTTTAAAAATGTTCCAACTTTGTGTATCCAACCCTGACCTATCCAACTCTGCTGTATCTTGCTGTACCAGCGCCACTGGTCTGTGGTGCTCAATTATCACACGGAGTTTTGCACAATCTTCACCAACTGTCATGGCGTCATTGGACTCTATTCAGATTGCAGATTCTGACACTCTGCCTGATGGTTTCTATGGTGTCTGGGATCAACACAGGCAAACTCAGGCGTCGACCTGCTGTGTGCTGATTCATAGGCAGGCTAGCAAGAGTTAATCTCTGCTGGTCTGATGGCTCCTTTAATCACATGTTGTAGGGAGACCTATCACAACTGTTCCCCTCCTATTTATGGTGGTAGAATCCTTCTGTCCTTCTGCCCATGACAGCTATAGTTTACTCTATGTTTTTTGTGAGGTGTGGTGCCATAGACTCTGTGGCAAAAAAAAGTGTGATTTGTTGTGGTGGTTGTGGAGTTTACCCCTGTTGTTTTGTACTTCCTTCTTGCTCTTGTTTTCTTCCTGAATCTTTTCTTGTCTTATCCTGTGTGTGTGTACGTGCTGTGTGACTGAGTTATTGTTTTTTTCCTTGTCTGTCTTTATCTGTGGTTTCAACACACTCCTGTTCCATTCCTCCCTGGGTGGAGCGGGAATCAGATTAGGACTAGTCAGGAGCAGGGCCAGGAAGGAGACTCAGACCTCTCCACCATCAGGAGTATCCCTGAGGTTAGGGACAGGTTAGGGCCCCCTAGCTTAAAAGACAGACTAGGAATCTCCCACCATCAGGAGTATCCCTGAGGTTAGGGACAGCTTAGGACCCCCTAGCTTAAAAGACAGACTAGGAATCCCCCACCATCAGGAGTATCCCTGAGGTTAGGGACAGCTTAGGGCCCCCTAGCTTAAAAGACAGACTAGGAATCCCCCACCATCAGGAGTATCCCTGAGGTTAGGGACAGCTTAGGGCCCCCTAGCTTAAAAGACAGACTAGGAATCCCCCACCATCAGGAGTATCCCTGAGGTTAGGGACAGCTTAGGGCCCCCTAGCTTAAAAGACAGGCTAGGAATCCCCCACCATCAGGAGTATCCCTGAGGTTAGGGACAGCTTAGGGCCCCCTAGCTTAAAAGACAGACTAGGAATCCCCCACCATCAGGAGTATCCCTGATGTTAGGGACAGCTTAGGGCCCCCTAGCTTAAAAGACAGACTAGGAATCCCCCACCATCAGGAGTATCCCTGAGGTTAGGGACAGCTTAGGACCCCCTAGCTTAAAAGACAGACAAGGAATCCCCCACCATCAGGAGTATCCCTGAGGTTAGGGACAGCTTAGGGCCCCCTAGCTTAAAAGACAGACTAGGAATCCCCCACCATCAGGAGTATCCCTGAGGTTAGGGACAGCTTAGGGCCCCCTAGCTTAAAAGACAGACTAGGAATCCCCCACCATCAGGAGTATCCCTGAGGTTAGGGACAGCTTAGGGCCCCCTAGCTTAAAAGACAGCCTAGGAATCACCCAGCATCAGGAGTATCCCTGAAATTAGGGATAGCATAGGGACACCTAGCCTGAAAGACAGCTTAGGAGTCCCGGTTCCTTGCTATCCCAGAGTGATCATAACATCGACCTCAACTGACACATCAGCTCCATAAAAACTATAGAAACCATCGCTGGAAAATGTTGATGATATTCACATGAAAAGGGCCACCACCATTCTAGAAAGTACTAAGATTCTGTGTTCCGGCAGCATTCGAGAACTTCAGGCTGGTGCCAGTAATAGCTAACTGTAGAATGTATCATACCCCCACTGATCAGATATTGATGGCCTATCATAAGGATAGCCTATCAATAATAAAGCATAGGGGAAAGTGGCTCATAAGTGGAGAAAGAACTAGATATCTCTGATAACATACAGTATATTACAAAATCTCTGAGATTTGCTGGTACTATTGACTGCTAAATGACAGTGATCTTACAACGTCTTAGTAGTAAATTTAATCTTAAGATTGAAGTTGATTGCTGTCTGTATCATTGTTTACTGCATCTACAACTGTTGCATTTTTATGTTACCGAGACTCTTTCGGGATTCATTATGTTCCACCACAGTCGTCATTTTTCTATTAAAATTTCTATAAATGTTGAAAGTACTGTATATAGTAACGCAGGAACGGTCCCCGCTCATTCCCTCTACAATATATTTAATAAGCTGAAGGATATCGTTGCCTTTCGTTCCGGCGCCGTAAGAAATCAAATTTCTGTTATGCAGATTTTAGAACGTATCAATTTGAATATTTTACGACTTTTGTGCTCAGTCTTATATTAAATCCTAATAACATAAAAGGCATATAAAAGTCATTTTCCCAGCGCTGACGTGCGGCATAAATCACGCGCACCCAGAATGATGATCATACGCGTCCTAATTAAGATAAAGCAGCGAGCTTCTAAATTTAATGTGTAAATACCTGCGAAATTGAGGACTATCCTGTTCTTTTGCAATCATTATTTCAAAATGTTTTGTTTCTTCGCATATATTTGTCATTCGGGAAATCATATTTTATCTTATTTCAGTTCATGGTGACAATAAAGCTTAAGAACGTACTTCATTGAAACTGCTGAAAGTGGGTTAGGAAAATATGGATACGTTCTTCCATCACAGCTCCACCACTGTCCACAGGTTGTGTCCGGTATTGCAGCTCAGCTTCTTTTAGGGGATTGGGGTAGTAGCGCACACAATGCCATACTGTCATGCAATGTTCGGCTCTGCACTGTGGCATCAGACTCTGTTCACACTGCAGAGTCTGACAAGCAACCTGGGTTGTTCAGCCAGGGCCGGGCATCGGCTGGTTCAGGTTCATTGGTCTTCAGTTCTGCAGGAGTTAATCCCTGCACACTGGTGAGCGGTACCTAAGTGCTCAGGTTGCTGATTGCCAAGTGCAGCTGTCACTTCCCTATTTAAGGCACTTCCTCCTTCCAGTATGTGCTGATGATAGCTTCAGTTTTTACTCCAGCGATCCCGGTCTTGGTGCTTTTCCTGTTAATGGTGATCCGTGTTGCGCTTCTGAGTGGTGTGGGCGTTCCCCTGTTGTGTGTTACTTCTTCCCCTTTTGTGTTACTCTCGATACACATACTGTTTATCCTGTGTGTTTTGAGCGCTGTGTGTACGGGTTTCAGTTCTCCCTTGTCAGTGTCACTTTGTTGTTTTTTTTCTTTGTGTTTTCCATCCCACGCCAAGGGTGTGGGAGAGGGGGAGTAAGATTAGGGCTCAGACAGCAGTTAGGGTCACGCTGGGGGCTCGAACCTGGTTACCATCAAACCCACCTTCGAGATAATGGACAGCGCAGGGTCACAGTCTTAGGGCCAGCCTAGGGGACCATCTCCTGTCTCCATTTACCCCATGACACATAGAACCTTGCTAGCAGAACAAAGTCCCGCACTGCGCATGTGCTGGCACCCACTTCAATTCCGGGTTAACAGGTGGCAGTGCCTGCCCTTTATAGTGTAATAGGGTGACCAGGACCCTACCGCACCCACGTCCCTGCTGATGATTATTGTAACTACAGCGCATTGGTGTAAAATGCATTGTACTAATGTGTATTCCCCTTCCCCTGTGTAGTACGGCCGGCTGCAACCAGAGGTCATGGGTCCCGGGTCCCTCAGAGAGACGGAATGGACTGGGAGATAACAGGGCAGCAGGAGCTAATCAGGGAGGGATGGTCCCCAGAATAGGAGGGTGTTGTCAATGTCATCCGAGTGGGTGCTGGTGTGGAGCTCCCTCTGGTGGCCAAGAATGGTAATGAATCTGAGTTTGAATCTGTGATTCAGACAGGTAATGGAAATAATTGGGAATCCAGGAAATCCTTTTGCAGATCAGCCTAGTTTATTTAGGAGAGCATTTTGTGCCTGGCGGTGGCTGGTGATAAATGTTCCTGCCTGCTTCTGAAGATGGCTGGGAGTTTTTTCTTCTGTTTTTCCCATTTATTTGGTGCCTGAATCTACTCCAGATAAGTTTACTGTCACTGTGCTTAGTTGCTGTATTTGCACTTAAGAGTGTTTCTGCATATTCCATTTGGGTCTGTGTTTGGTTTCTTATATGTGAAGATCTGTCTTTCTGCTTTTGTAAGCAGGGCAGTTCTTCCAGCAAGAAAGGGAGCTTGCTCTATGTTCATGTTTGGATTATTTGCACTTTAGAATATTATTTGTTCTGTGATTTTGTTTCTTCCCATTATATCTGCGGTTCTGTTTAAAGTGTCTGGCACATGAGTACCTGATATAGTGGGGGAGAGTCTGTATGATCTCAGTATTTTTTATTATCAGGAGATTGGTATTTTTTGCAGGATTTATGCTGGCCACAATCAGTTATCTGTCCTGTCCTGTTCTGTCTAGTAAGTCGGGCCTCACCTTTGCTGATCTATATTTTCTATCTGTGTATTGTGCTTTCTTACATCACCGTAGTTACATGTTGGGGGGCTTGCTATTTCTTTGGGGACTGCTCCGAGGCAAGTTAGGATTCTTCATTTCTATCTTTGAGGTGTAGCAAGTTAGAGGTCAGGGAGGATCAGATGAGAAGAGTAGAGTGCAGAAGTGTGGAGGTGATAGAAGAAGGACAGAGACAAGTCAGAAGGAAAAGAGAAGGGCAGTAAGGATACTAGAAGGGGCTCTACTGCAGTGGGACGTAAGTACAGTGTGTCATGGAGATGTAAGGAGAAATTGGGGCACTCCTAACTGATGTGTTTTCTGCCGGTACCTGTGGGAAAGCATTTGCGGCAGAAGGGCAAGTGGGTCCATCCATTCATTAGCCGAGGTGGATGACCCACCACCATGCTGGGGGAGTGGGTCCAAAGCGGGACGTTAAGTCACCCCATTATGGCCTTCCCTGCAAAGCCGAGCAGATACTCGAGTTAATGTACCTGGAAAATAATGATGATAAGTTTGAAATTGTCTGCCGGCAAGTTACTCAGTAAAGTGATGCAAGTGTTATCGGGGGTCTTTCTTCTTCCTGACCGAGCGAGGCACAAGGCCCATAGAGGTGAACAGGATCCAGACAAATGGCAGCTGAAAGGTATCACCTCCACACCACTTACCACCCACACCACTCTGTCCCCATGTCTGTACTGTGCCGGGGTGGGTTGGGGTCAACAGCCTTCGCCCGTCCCTGGTACTTTACAATAGACCTGTGCCCTTATTTTTATTTCCATAGACAATACTATCATGGCTGTTTTTTTGCTTTTAGGGGATTGGTGTAGTAGCGCACACAACCTGCGGCCAGGTAACAGAAAGATGCCATGATTTTCTAATGCCATAAAACCTTGCTGACAGAGCAACGTCCCATAAGTCGCATTTTCTGGCACCCATTTCACTTCTGGGTTATTAGGAGTTGGTGCATGTGACACCCTGACTAGGGCTGTAGGGGCTACTTGGAACCGGGCCAGTTCTGTTGGGGGAGGATGTCACGGTGGCAGGGCCCGACTCCGTGACCCTGGCAATGTCGTTTAAATGGGATGGCATCTTGGGGAATAACGAATCGTGACGCCACCTGTGGTCTTCGGCCAGGTAGAGCCGACGCTGCTGGATGCGACCGCTGGGGCAGATGACGGCGCAGGTAATAAGTCTAGGACACAGCGGGTTGCAGTCATTAGTTCTTTTACTCACAGTTGTTAGTTCCAGGTCATCACATCCGTACGGTCATAATGCTGCCCTGGGAGTACTGAGTCCTGCGGTGATATGATCCAGCCGATCCAAAGGTAATTAGGAGGCACAAGACTAGTGTCCCTTTCTGTGTCCCTTTCCTGGTCGTCTTCTTACGCTGGCTTTGCCCTCCTTCCCTGCGTCTCACATACAGTGACCTGAGCCGATGTCTGTGGATCCTGTTTGAGAGGCTCTTCTGCCTAGTTCCCTGGCCCTCTGTGGTCACCTTTTCAGAGGATTTGCGTGTGGTTGTGGCTTCGGCACATGAAGTTACCGCCGCCTCTGGTTTGCTAGCTGAGCCTTATAGTTCTCCACTAGTCTAGGGGCTGGTCCCCTTTGCGGCCTAGTGCCTCCACACCGGTGTTACATGTGGATACGAGTCCACAGGTGGATCTCTCACTTCCCATGGTTCTAGAACTCCTTTCTTTCTTTCTTTCTTTCTTTCTTTCCTCCTCCTTGACCTAGGAAGAGCTCACCGGCTCCAGTCCTCAGGAACTCTCTCCTCCATGTCATCTCTCCTTCTCCACTTCGTTCTATCTGAGTTTATGGTCCACCCACTAACTAACCCCACCTCCAGACTGGCTCCGGGACTGTGCTCTCCCTAAGGAGCAATCTCCTCCTAACCCTGGCCTGAAGTGGTGTAGCTATACTAAGGCGGGCTTTGCACTCTACGACATCGCAGGTGCGATGTCGGTGGGGTCAAATCGAAAGTGATGCACATCCGGCGTCACTTGCGATGTCGTAGTGTGTAAAGCCTTTTTGATACGATTAACGAGTACAAAAGCGTCGTAATCGTATCATCGGTGTAGGGTCCGACATTTCCATAATGCCGGTGCAGCGACAGGTACAATGTTGTTCCTCGTTCCTGCGGCAGCACACATCGCTGTGTGTGAAGCTGCAGGAGCGAGGAACATGTCCTACGTGCGTCCCGGCTGCAATGAGAAGGAAGGAAGTGGGCGGGATGTTTACATCCTGCTCATCTCCGCCCCTCCGCTGCTATTGGTCGTCTGCCGTGTGACGTTGCTGTGACGCCGCACGACCCGCCCCCTTAGGAAGGAGGCGGGTCGCCGGCCACAGCGACGTTGCAGGGCAGGTAAGTGCATGTGAAGCCGGCGTAGCGATAATGTTCGCTACGCCAGCTATCACAAGATATTGCATGTGCGACGGGGGCGGGGACTATCGCGCTCAGCATCGCAGCATCGGCTTGCGATGTCGTAGTGTGCAAAGTACCCCTAAGAGTGTTTGTGTACTGTGGTCTGTGTGCTCCTTCTTACCAGGGATGGGATATTACACCTCTGGCTTAGGTGCAATGCCTCTGTGGTGACTGGACCCTCAGGGGCGCCACACATGCACATTATAGGACTGTGCCCTGATTTTTATTTCCATAGACCGTGTCATTATGTCTGTTTTTTTTTTTTTTTACACCACTCAAACTTTCCATATAATGTACCAAAGAATGGGGAAAAAAATCCAAGCAAAGTGAAATTGTGTGTGGGGGGAAAGGTGGAACGCAACTGTGCAACTGTTCTGCCTTTTTAAAAATTTTCTTTTTCATGAATTAGTCACCTTGAGTATTTGGTTGCAAAAATGTCTGCACCATTTCTGCATCTGTTGGCAGGAAAACGGCAGAGCAAAAATGTGCGTTAGTGCTGTGATTCTTATGCTTTTTTGCATGTCTTATTTTTAGTGCTTTCAATGGGAAAAAACGCTGCAAAA
Source organism: Anomaloglossus baeobatrachus (assembly GCF_048569485.1). Classification (NCBI taxonomy): domain Eukaryota; kingdom Metazoa; phylum Chordata; class Amphibia; order Anura; family Aromobatidae; genus Anomaloglossus; species Anomaloglossus baeobatrachus. The sequence continues at coordinate 552,031,235 of NC_134358.1, read as the reverse complement.
ATGCTGAAAGAATTGACATGCCGCAGATTATTTTTTGCACCAAATCTGCAAGGAAAAAAAACTCAACATGTGCACAAAACTTCAGGATTTTTATTGACCTTGGTGGCATTAGGATTTGCTTGCAGTTTTGTGACAAAACTGCACTAAAAAAAATCATCAATAATGCCATAAGAACGGACTGTGTGCACACAGCCCAAGCCTATGTTCACGCAGGGTGTTTTGCTGCAGTTTTTTCCTGCATTAAAACTATAGAAAAACCTCATCTCTTGGAAGGAAATAACTTGCAGTTTTGGTGCATTTTTTTCTGGCAGTTTTTTTAGCGTTTTTTTGCACGTCTTCATTGCTTTGTATGGGTAAAAACAAATGGTGCAAAAATAAGGCAAAACCACTGAAAGATTTGACATGCTGCTTTTTTCAAAAGGTTGCCATTTCATTCAGGAAAACAAAAATCAAGTGTTTTGTGTGTGCATGAGATTTATGGAATTTTATAGGCTTTGCTGGTACTGTAAAAGTAGCATTTTATAAGCATGGATTTGCATAAAACCAATGAAAAAAAACATACAAAAAAACTGCAAAAATGCCCTGTTTGAATATAGCCTTAAGGTCACTTTACACGCTGCGATATCGGTACCGATATCACTAACGTGGGTACCCGCCCCCATCGGTTGTGCAACACAGGCAAATCGCTCCCCGTGGTGCACAACATCGCCCGGACCCGTCACACGGACTTACCTGCTCTGCGCCGTCGCTGTGACTGGCGATCCGCCTCCTTTCTAAGGGGGCGGTCCATGCAGCGTCACAGCGATGTCACTAAGCGGTCGCCCAATCAAAGCGGAGGGGCGGAGATGAGCGGGACATAACATCGCGCCTGTCGCGGGCGGGGAGGGCGCCGCCGCCGCTGAGCTCGCTAACGCTCGGGTCCGGGGA